>NW_007726829.1:0-49330 GCF_000696425.1 Galeopterus variegatus
AGGGACATATGCAGACACCAACTTCACAGATTCTTCCTGCTGAAAGATGGCCATAAACGCACAGTTCTCATCTGGAAGCATACACCTGACTGGTTAATTTCACTATCAAAACATTTTCCCAACAAAATATGTACTGTGTGGGTACTCTGGTCCCCTGACCTGCCCCTAGCCTGAATTTTTTTATTATCTAGGAAAAATTTCTCAAAAATGGATTTTGATTTTCATTCATGAGCACTGGAGGGCAGTTGCCTATAAACTGTGCTGTACGTGGCTACACCCATTCCAAGTGGTTGCTGTGTCCTCACTGTTGATAGAATGACAGGAGGAAACAGGTGGGTAACTTAACTAAGCCACTACTACCATCACCACCTCCAGGTAAAAAAGGCCAGATTTGCTTTTGTTTTAATAAAACAAAAAGGGCTTGAAAAACATAGCTTGCTTTTAAGACTTAAAAACTGTCCTAAAGCATTAGATAAAGACTGTAGTTCCCACACCCAGCTTGAATTAGCTCACCTGTGGAGATTCCTGGGCCCTCCCAAGACAACTGAGTCAGTACCAGGTTGGGAGCATTTTTGCAAATCTCCAAGGAGATTTCAGTACACAGTTGTGTTTGCAAACTACTGAGTTAATCCTTGGTGGGACCCATATATCTGACATTGGCTCTTATTTCCACTTGATTTGACCAGGAAACAATGAGAGTATTTCATCTTGTCCAGTCAGGTGTTGGAGACTTTTCAGAATGCTTGTTTATAGGTTCACATTCATTCCTGGAGCCTGAGCAGATGCTAGTGTGAGGTATTCAGGCACTAGTGACTCTTGAACTGTGCTCTTTGCCCTACTCCAGCTGATGTGTTATTTCAGAGTAGGTGCCAAACTAGAAAAAGAACCTGTAGTGCCATCTACAGCCTTCCCCTTTGATAATTATTGCAAGGTGAAACAAGCTCGTAATGCCAGAGAAAGCGCCTTTCCATCATTATTCTTCATTGGTTTGAGATATGCTTTCAGATGAGGAGGCATCTTCCCCATAGTTAGTGCTCACCAGTGAATATTAGTGATTACTCAGTCACTTCTTGCTGAGTGAACTGGGGTGAGGGAGCGTTAGGCCTATGACTGCCGAGCTCTGCAGAATAGGCCTAGAATGTACAGTTTAGGTATTTCAGGAGATGAGAACATCCTTAATCAGAGCCTGGGGCTGTGTCCCGTGCTGCACTGTCCCGCTGCCCAGTGTTGGACCCTTGTCTGCAGCTCTCTAGCTGACCACCTGGCTTCTGGTGATGGTCCCTCCCTCACTTCGTAGTCCCTCAGCTTTTTGTCATTTGCCACATACATATATTATTGTCCTATAATACCTATATGATCTGCTGTTCTATATCATTTCCTCATTTTCTACTGTAATTCTCTTCTTAACTGTTTTTAATTGATTCTTGATTGACTTACCTAGTGCCTTTTCATGGCCCTTTCTTCCCACTCCCAAAATAGGTCTTTGTCTTTGGGACCTTGAGATAAATTGCCTCTAAATTATGAATAATTAATGCACTGGACTAATATGCATAATATGAATTTTATTTTGGTTTATCTATGACACCCACTAATATTCTCAGCTTCCATTTATTGCTAAAGCTTGTGTTTCTGGCTGTAAAATATTATTTTTATGTATATCAGGGTCTTTTTATATGGTTTTTTCTTCTCTTTTTGCTTCCTTGGGGAGTTCATTCCCCTTTCGATAAACTATGGTCCTACCCCACAGGGTTTTACGGCCTGGATGAGTCTGACCTGGACAAGGTCTTCCACTTGCCCACTACCACTTTCATCGGAGGACAGGAGTCGGCACTTCCTCTGCGGGAGATCATCCGTCGGCTGGAGGTAAGAACACAGTACAGCTTCCAGAAAAGTCCAGTGGACTTGTTAAGAAGCTACATTAGCAGGATGGCCTCAAGACTAGTTTTCATTGATCCTATATTTTTTTAAAATGTAAGGGAAAATGAACTATTTTTTGGCTGTTTCGTAGATAGAAACCTATGTTTTTGCAATTAGCCATTGTGAGAGGGAAAGAAATTTCCCCCCAAAATTTCCAAATCCCAGGGGGAGTTTATGTCATAATGTGTGACATTCCCTGGAGAGCCTGGCCTCAAGCCAGGACTCACTCCCCATATGCACAACTCCCAGGGCTGCTGGGTGGTGGACGCCTTCATTCTCCCCTGTTTCCCTCCGTAACTCTCATTCTTGTGTTTCATTTCCTTTTTTTCCTTCTTTTTGGACTTTGTTAGTACTAGGCACACTGGGATATTTCTTTGTACACACATGCTATAAACAGTGGCTAAGAGTCGTGGCTCCAGTGTTAGGCTGCCTGTTTCCACTTCTTCCAGCCTAGGACAAGTTGCGGCCTCCCTCATCTATGTAAGGGTGACTGTGACTCCCATTCCAGAGGGGAGAGTGGATTTGATGAGAGCTTCATGCCGAGCGTTAGCTGCTATCATTATTTAATGCTTCCCATGGTGTTGAGAGCTGAAGAATCAAAATTAAAGCACTCTGGAATGTAGCCCCTCAGAATTGAATGTACTGATCCCCTGGGGTCCTGCCTAAGATGCAAATTCTGAATTTGTTGGTGGCACCTGATGTTCCTAACATGCCCAGGTTGAACCACACTGGCCAGTAGGGCTCTCTGAGGTGGTTCCTTCCATGGCTGGATGTTACAGCGATCTGGGGAGCTTTCAGAGATCTCAGTGCCCAAGCCAGAACCCATGTCCCAGAAGTCAGAATCCCCTTGCCACCCCAATAATTAATCCCTGTACCAGCGAGTGAAGTTTGAGTTAAAATTCTGTTGTCAGTGGTTCCACAGGAATATCTGAGTGTCAGATGGTGGCATTTCTGTAGTTTGTGATGAGCGTCCTACAATATTATCAGCATCTCCGCTTGGGACTGCTTCACTCCTTGCCTTTCTCATTTCTGGGATTGTGGGAGAAAAGTAGGTGGAGACCAAACCTAGGGCCAGCATCAGGAAGGAGTTGTCAGCTGGAAAGAGCCAGTGCCAGGAAGGAGTGGCCAGCTGGAGGAAGTGGGCACCGGGAGGGAGTGGTCAGTATTAGTCTGAGGTGAATCAACCTTTGGATCCTTCCTGGCTCCGTTATCTGCACCACACTGACCATCATCTCCAGTCTTGCCCTGTTTAGTATGGGTGCCAGTAGCCAGCTACATGTAAATATTGAGCACTCAAAATGTGCAAAGTATCTCAATGACCTTTTAAATATTGAAAGATCATATATTTAATATCTTGGGTCAAATGAAGAAGGAAAATTAATCTCATCTGTTTCTAATAGGAAAACCTATATTACGCCTGTGGCTCACGTGGTATTTCTGATCTAGTAGGAAAACCTGTATTATGCGTGTGGCTCACATTATGTTGCTGATCTAGATCTCATGTTGCCTAGACCTTACAAACAGCTCCCCATATAGACCAGTCCTTCTCCACGTGGCCCTGCTCTGAGTTTCATGGCTGCTGTGTGTCCCCCTCATTCCCTTTGTGTATTTCCTGTTTATCTGGTCTTGCAAGAACAGCAGTCTGATGAAACTAGCCTGCACTAAATACTGTCTTGGCACTGGCACCTTCCCCTCATAGGAGTCTCCAGTGGGGAGCCCAACAGCTCTGTCATTAGAAAGCTCCCCTGGGGTACACCATCTGCACAGGAGGCCACAGTGTCCCCTCCTAGGAGCCCCCTTCAGCATTTTCCTTCCCAAAGAGCAGGGTCCAGGGGCAGGGGGTGCTTATGTCCCCTGTGGTTAACTTCCTCTCTGAGCCTTGAGTCCTAAGTAGTCCTGTTTCTGTCATGTGAGGTGGGGTAGAGAGCTCACAGCACATGATGGGGCTGCCTCCCCTCAGCCCCTCTGATGCCAGAGCCTCAGAGTTGGGCTCTTACCCCAGAAAGCCCAGTACACAGCACTTCCTGTCCCTGGAGTGCCCCTAGCTTAGAATAGCCTATTCTCACGACAGTTTACAGACATTTGCCTAACCCCCTTTTTTTAGTCCATTTTTGTTGCTTATAACAAAATACCTGAAACTGGGTAGTTTATAAAGAAAATGAAATTTATTCCTTATAGTTTCAGAGGCTGGGAAGTCCAAAGTCCAGGGAACACATCTTGTATGCTATACGAAGTTATTACGGTGGTGTGATCAGACAGAACTTTGGTCATGTGACATAGGGATCCACTTGTGGCTCTTCAAATAATTAGAGGAAGTGCAACTTCTTGGCTTCTAAAATTTGTCTCACTATAGAGAGAAACTAAGAATCATTCCCTAAAAATCTCTGCCCTTTTCTTTGGGAGATTGAGCCAAGAACAGGGAAACAAAACATGATCCAGTGGCCTGGTAACTACACCTCCAAGTTAATAGCTGAAATAATGCTGATAATGTTGGAGAGATACCGATTTCCATAGTTTTTAACCCTTTGAGCCTTTTTTTTTTTTTGTCTTTTTTCATGTCCGGCAATGGATCGCAACCCTCAGTGTCACGCCCGTACCGGACTGGGACCGGCAACGGGATCGCAACCCTCAGTGTTGCGCCCGCACCTCGCTCAGCCAGTGAGCGGCCGGTCTGTATGTGGGATCCGAACCCTCGGCGGAAGCGCCGCCGCGCTCCCAAGCGGCGCACTGTAGCAGTGCGCCACCGGGCCGGCCCAACCCTTTGAGCTTTTAATTATTCATTAATGGAAATCCCACCTCCTATAAGAGGGAAGGAGGAGGGGCGTGGGCAGTGGGTTCTGTTGCCTTTGTGATGGGGGGTGGCCGCAGTGAGGACAGGAAGGGTCCTCACCACCTTGCCATCCCTCACTAGCAGGCCACTAGGAGGGACTGGGATGACGAGGAGTGGGTAGAGAGCCAGTCACTGAGTTTGCAGCTCAGATATGGACCCCAGGGAAGATGGGTCCTCTTTGAGGTTTCGTTAACAGCCACTGTGGGGCTGGGCCATGTTTTCTCAAATGGGTTTCTCCAGAAATGCATTTTTTTTGACGGTCAGTAGATTGGGGTACTGTGGGTCTCCAGACACCTATAAAGGTGAGACGGGACAGTGGACTGATGTTGGCTTTGAATATAGGGGTGAGGGCAAATGCACACCTCTCCTGGACTTCCTGTGCATCTGAGTTAGAAGTTCCCAGTTTGACCATCATAGATGTCAGGGAATACGGTTTAGGGCTAATAAAAATGCCTTAAATACCAGGGTGTTTCCCAGCAACATTTTGTCTTTTTGTGTCTAGGCAAAATTTTCCTTCTCTTGACTAGGGTGTTAACCAGAGCGTTGTGGTTAGCCATACTTTTGAGTTCAGGCAAAGTCTGCTTTGTTCCATGATCGTGGAGCAGTGGGCAGGGATGGCCCATCTTGCCCTACAGAGAACAGGACTGACGCCAAATTCGGCAGAGCCTTTACCTGCCTTGTGAGCTGGTGTCCTTTTCTTGTGAAAACCAAATGGGGTCACGGACGGGAGCTGCCAAGCAGGACCTGGCACTCTGCATTCTTGGGCCGCAGTGGCCGCTGTGAAGAGTGCTACTGCAAGGTCTGTGAATTGTCTGTTGGCTACGTCAGGGCCTGTTTCCTCATGCCCTCCAGGGCTGACTCAGGCTTTTTATCCAGACCCTCCTCCTGCTCTTCCAGGACAGCTGCTCTATCGAGGAGGAAGCGAGGCTCGGGAGGGGCCCAGGCCTCTGCAGGGTGTTAGGCTGTGGGCAGCCGCAAGGTGGGTTTCCCAGAGCCCCAGGCCTCCCCTTACTTACGGAACCTTTCTATTCTCTTCCTGATTTCTTTCCCACTGAGCCTGTCTGTCTCAGGGCCTCTTCTCCTGAGCTGTGGTATGTGGGCAGTGCAGGACGACCCTGGTCTGCGACAGCTGCTCTATCGAGGAGGAAGGGAGGCTCGGGAGGGGCCCAGGCCTCTGCAGGGTGTTGGGCTGTGGGCAGCCGCAAGGTGGGTTTCCCAGAGCCCCAGGCCTCCCCTTACTTATGGAACCTTTCTATTCTCTTCCTGATTTCTTTCCCACTGAGCCTGTCTGTCTCAGGGCCTCTTCTCCTGAGCTGTGGTATGTGGGCAGTGCAGGACAACCCTGGTCTGTTAGGGATCCTCCTAACAGGGTTTTGTTTTTTGTTGTTCCCAAAGAACTGTCTAGGGGTCCTCCTTTTGTCACACATATAATCATGCTTCTTTAGGCCTGAAGTTCCTGAGAACAGTTGTTAAAAGTAAAAGTTAAAAATGTAAAAGACTGAGCATCTTAAATGGCCCCTAAACCTATGGCAGGTCATGGCCTTTCCTCTGGCGGGTTTTGGGCACAGGTCTGAACTTGAGGGCACCTGCCTTCCCTGGTGAGGTGCCCAATGCCATGGCTGACACTGTCTGCACTCCCTGCCAGAAGGGTAACAAAGTAGAGCTGGGGTTGTTCCTTGGCCTGGCCCCCTGGAGGGGCCAGAGGTTCTCCGTGTGCAAGTACCTGGGTCCCTGAAGGAAACCCTCATGGCATGGTAGGAGGGCCTCAGTCACACCCGCCTCGGCGCAGCTAAAAAGGAAGTCGCTTTTTCCCCTGCCTTCTGGTGGACTGGGCAGTCAACACTTGTCATTCAGCCAAACCTGGTTAAAGGTCCCCGTGCCTGTGTGTGTCTGTGTGGAATAGATGGCCTACTGCCAGCACATTGGGGTGGAGTTCATGTTCATCAACGACCTGGAGCAGTGCCAGTGGATCCGGCAGAAGTTTGAGACCCCCGGGATCATGCAGTTCACGAATGAGGAGAAACGGACCCTGCTGGCCAGGCTTGTGCGGTCCACCAGGTACGAGTCTGGCCAGGGCCATGGAGCTGTGCTCCCAGGAAGCAGTGGCCCGGCCATGGTGTACATGCCTCTCTATGGGCCTCTCAGCTAGGGTTTGGGCGTGGGGTGGCAGTAGCTGCAGCTGCACACGTGGGAAAGGACAGCAGGCAAGAAGAGTCAGCCTCTGAATCCCTCTTATGTCATTTAGGAAAGTCTGACTTAAGGAGTAGCCCTAGTGACATTGCTCTCATAGTGGCTCGGCTCTCCATCCAGGTTTGAGGAGTTCCTGCAGCGGAAGTGGTCCTCCGAGAAGCGCTTTGGTCTGGAAGGCTGCGAGGTACTGATCCCTGCCCTCAAGACCATCATCGACAAGTCGAGTGAGAACGGAGTGGACTACGTGATCATGGGCATGCCACACAGGTACCACCTGTTTCTGCCATCCCTGTGGGGGCGTCCAAGGCTCAGGGTGAGCACTGTGAGCAAGCAGCCATTCCCTCCCCAAGGCCAGTCAGTGAGTCTAGGGCTCAGTGATACATAAGGGTGTCTTGCTTTCCAGGGGGGTCTTGCACCCCCTGCCTTGGGGAGACCAAGGCTACATGAGGTTTTAGACTAGTGTTGGGCCTTGCATTGCATTTTTATAAAAATTAAACCCATTGTGGCTGGCCGGTTAGCTCAGTTGGCTAAAGTGCAGCCTTATAACATGAAGGTCACGGGTTGAGATCCCCAGACCGGTCAGCCACACACACACAAAAAATCACCCCCAAAATTAAACCCAATGCCTTTGTCACAGTCTAACCTGGAGGGAAGCCTCCTCCCTGACCTTGGCAGGGGGCATAGCAGGGAGAGGAGGCCGTGGGCCAGTGGCATTTCTGCACTCTTGGCCCTTCTGCTGCCCGCTGGCAGATGGGGGCTTGGTGTCCACACCAACTTCTGGCAACAGCTGTTTGGCTGCAAACCAACCAGGTGCCGTGTGCTGGGGGACGGAAGGGGGTGACAGCAGCCTCCCTGCCATCTGCTGTCCTGGGGTCTGCTCACCCTGCTTGCCCTTTGTTCCAGGGGACGGCTGAATGTGCTTGCCAATGTCATCAGGAAGGAGCTGGAGCAGATTTTCTGTCAGTTTGATTCCAAGCTGGAGGCAGCCGATGAGGTGAGGTTCCCAAGATGTGCATATCCCGCACAGCCTCAAATCACATGAGACTTCAGCTCTGCTTGCCTCTGGGAACAACCTATCAGGCTTTCAGTTCTTCCTTACCATTTATAGTTTGCCTTTCTTGTTGGAAGAATTACAGCGTTGGAACAAACGAGGTGGCCAGTGGCTGACCTTGTCAGAGGCCTGGCAGTCCTACAGTCCTTGAAGCATAAGGATGTCCCTCTGGCCAAGGGACCTTTTTTGGGGTGGGAGTGATCCTGGGAAAAGTCCTCTCCATCCTTCTGCAGTGGGGTCCTGGGAATAGAAATCCCACGTGAAAGGGCTGTGGTGTAGAGTGAGCATCTCCCCAGCCAAGATTCAGACTCACTGTTTACACTGTCAGGGCTCTGGAGACGTGAAGTACCACCTGGGCATGTATCACCGGAGGATCAACCGAGTGACTGACAGGAACATCACCCTGTCTCTGGTGGCTAACCCTTCCCACCTTGAGGCCGCCGATCCCGTGGTGATGGGCAAGACCAAAGCTGAGCAGTTTTACTGTGGGGATACCGAAGGGAAAAAGGTAAGGGCCCTGGGAGAGGCTTGTGAGGCAGGTCTGTATAGCCCAATGGCTTAGCAAGGAGCTCCACTCACTTGGGCCACATTTCAGACGTCTTGTTTCTGGAGTTTAAAAAAATGTTCTATATGTCTTTGAAAGAGTAGCAATAGTAAAATAGACCTGCTTCAAATATGCTTTCTCCCAAAGTTGTGGTCACCAGCACTAGGTGGGGAGTTTGCTTCTGTCTTCACCACATCTGTGGAAGAGCCAGTCTGGCTGTGAGCATTGGTGCACGGAGGCGTCTTCACTGAAAAGGAGAGGCTTTGTAAGGAAAAAGTAGGGGGAAAACTGGAGGAGAAGCTGTCAAGCTGACAGACATGGGAGAGGTGGGCTCACTGCCATCGGGACAGGAGTTCATGGAACCTGAAAGAGGTGCAGGAGGGCGCAGGCTTCAGGTGTGGTGGCTCCTGCTTCCGCGTTTTCCCATTGTGTGACAGCGAGTGTTGAATGTGGGTTTGCCAGCCTGCCTGTGTACAGAAATCCTCAACAGGTTATAACTGCTTGCCCTTGTTTAACCTCAAGATAGAACTTTGTAACAAACTGCATAGTTTTTATTACCTAACGATCACCTACAAACTAAGGAATCAGAAAAGTCAAATATTGTAACATCCACTGTGTGCATCCTGGGGAACGTACAAAGTAGGCATAACCAGCCTACTCTCCAGGATCTCTTGTTCTCTTTAGAGAAAAGACCATAGGTAAGGAAGTTCATAGAGCACACACACTGTAATATAAAACTGCAAAGTTTACTGTAAATAACTTCAGAAGAGTGTACTGAAATGCAGGCTGGAGTTGGACAAGGAATAAAAGCCTGGTTCTTATCAGCAGAGCAGGTAGTTGTTGTGTGTAATTGGAGAAATGGCAGTATTTAGGTAGGTGGGAAGGGAACAATGTTCTCTGAAGACGAAAGAGAGGAGCACAGATGAAGAGGAGGTTGGGGACGCAGAGCAGGGAAGGGCCCACTTCCCAGGCATGCACGAGAGACAGGTCAGGTCTTTTTTAGAGGAGGAGCCTCGTATTAGTTTACTGTGTCTGTAATTTAAAATACTGTAAATCCACTGTAAATCTCTATTGTGTTTGGAGGATTAGAACAAGGGAAAGCACTTTCACAGGTAATGGAATCCCAGGCTGGGGACACATTGACAGCAGGAAGTGACCGCACGTCAGTGGACATTCAGTGTAAAGAATGTGTGTGACCCATGAGGACGCAGCATTCACTCCATGGCTCCAAGCTTAGGGGCCAGGATGGTGCTACAGAAACTCCAAGTAGACGCAAAGAGGCCTTGGTTCTGTTGGGGGATGTGCAGCCCCCGTAACCACTAATGACACTGGGGTGTCTGGGAGGGAAAATTGGGGTGGGGTCGGAGGGACAGCATGGGGGTGACCAGTCCTCTGGCATTTCGGACATCCTTGGCTAGGATGCTTGCTCAGGCATTTGGGGCTTAGTAGTGGAATGAGATCACAGAAAATTTGGGGTGATTGGTCATTCGTAAACTGTGGACAAAAATCCACTTGAGTAGTGCTCGTTCAGAATGCTGGAAATATCCCAAGAAGGAATGAACTATTTAGAGTAAAAGCGGTGGAACATATTTAAAACTCTTACAAATGGTCACACTAATTGGTCCATTTGTAAGATGCCAGGACAAGGGAGGCTGGCTCACCCCTGTTTGGTTGCAAATCTGCATGTAGCTGCATCAGAGCCATCAGTCCCCTTGTTTTGGGGGGTATCCTGTGCACACACACCATGTTGTCACAGTTGTCCTTGCCCCTGTGCAGGCAGCTGCCAGCCTCTCGAGGCCCGCAGCCCCTCTTGCTGAGCTGTCTCGTCACCTGCCCCAAGCCTCTCACGTCCTCAGTGGGGTCAACAGCAGTTTCACCTCCTGCCTGTTCTCCTTGCTACTCTTCTGACACCCCTCTGGAATGATTTGATTTCTGTTAAATCCAGACCTCAGGGAGCTGGAGTGTGTTACATAATCCTCAATGTTTGTGAAAAATGACATATTTTCCATGAATGCGGCTTAGGTCCTCCCATAATCTTGTGCATGATTGTGAATTTGACCCGATTTGGCT
Organism: Galeopterus variegatus; assembly: GCF_000696425.1. NCBI lineage: Eukaryota > Metazoa > Chordata > Mammalia > Dermoptera > Cynocephalidae > Galeopterus > Galeopterus variegatus. The sequence goes on from NW_007726829.1 coordinate 10,603, forward strand.
CAGTGCTAATGTGGCCTTTGGGATATTTGTCTGTGAAAGTGTTTCTCAGTGCAGTGGTGCGACCTACAGTGAAGGGAGAATTGGTGCCTGCCAGAGGTATGGGTCAGGCCGCCAGGGTCAAGGAGGTGCCCCATGTGTGCGAGGGGTGATTTCAGTTGCCAGTCACCTCCATGCAGACTGGCAGTGCTGGAGCACTATGACATCACCAGAAGACTGAGAAAAAGATGGCGAATGGGAGTGTCTCCATCAGCAGAAGACTGAAGTTATACAGAAAAGTATGTGCAGGAAGAAATAACACACTGTGGGGTTCAGGAAGAAATGAAGTGTCAGTGACTGAAAATCAGCAGCTTTTACACTCAACAGGGCATCACAGCAAAGCGGGCTTGTCCATTGTCCGACTGTCCTAGTGAGCATCCCCAATGTCTGTCAAAAGGGAGGACACATGTGGCTGTTGATAAATACTCTAGGTTTTGTTCCTGAACAGCAAATCATGGACATTCTCTTCCTGGCAAGTACTCAGCACAGTGCTGAGGACCAGAGCAGTGACAGGGACTTGAGGAGGCAGAGGTCCAGAGGCCGAGCACACCGTGTGAGAGGGTGTGAGGCTTCGTGTTGTATGTCCCCTTGGCTGGCTGCAGTGCCCAGTTGTTTAGTCAAACACCCATCCAAATGTTGCTGTGAAGGCATTTTTAGGTGAGGTGAACACTTAAACCAGTGGGCTTTGAGTAAAACAGATGACCCTCCTTAGTGTGGGTAGACCTCATCTGACTAGTTCAAAGCCTTTGAAAAAAGACTCAGATCCCCAGAGAAGAAGGAATGCTGCCTCCAGACGGCCTTCGGACTTGCACTGTGACATCAGCTCCTCCCTGGGTCTTCAGCCAGCCCGCCTGCCCTGCAGAATTTGAACTTGCCAGCCCAATTCCTTAAAAGCAATCAATCAATCCCTCTCTTCATCTCCCCCATCCCCAACCTGATTGGTTCTGTTTCTCTGGAGAATCCTGACTAATGCAAGGGGGTTGGAGAGGCGTAGGCTGTGTATCCAAGGAGTAGAGGTGGTGGGTCTGCATGTCGGGGGCATTGGGGACACTGAGCAAGTAGGTAAACAGGTTGTAGGCCATGAGAACGAAGTGCATCACAGCTGTAGGAGATATTTATAGAGGTGGATGGAGGCGGATTAGAAACAAGTGTTGGACTGGAATTTGGATGTATCGGTATGAGCTCATAGTTTTATTATATATACACGCAGATACAGAAATAGCCGCGTGTGTGTGTGTGCACGTGCATGAGCAGCCGTACATTCCACTCTGTGCTGAAAGGGCCTAGAAGTGAGGGTGTTCTAGTGGCAGTGAGCACACATATCCCAGCCTCTGTTGGAAGAACCAGGCTTCTTAGAGAAAGGACTGGTTCCAGGGCTGGCAGGGACAGCACAGCATGAGGCCACAATGCTCGTTGGCCAGAAAGCAAGGAGGTGGTGGGGACCCATCCAGAGGACACAGGAACTGGCTGGGAGGGGTTCCCACACCACATCTGAAACAGCCTGAGCATCAAAATATCTAATGACACTGACCAGTTACATACAATCTATCAAATAGAAACCATCAGTACATATTAATGCAAATATATAAGGGGGGAGAAGAGAAAGCTCTTCCTTGCAGAGGACACCAATTAGTAAATGTGGGAGTAATGGAAATCGGTGGTCGCCATTTGTCACCACCTGAGGGGCTGGTTCTGGCACAGTTGTCTGTCATGCTGCTGAGGCTGGGGTGGAGGTTTGAGGAGGAGCATGGTGTGAAGTTTCTCCTCACAAAATACCACCACCGTCCTTGTTGCCAAGGAGAAAATGGTGAGTTAAAGGGAGAACAGTAGACAGCAGCTTGTCCAGGTGCGCAGACTTAACCTCGCCTGATGTGGGCATCCTTCCCAAATGGGTGCCCAGGCCTGTGAAGGCTGCAGAAACGGGGACAAGGCTCCAGAGCCACAGCAGCTGCTGCAGCCCAGAGCACGCGGGCTATGGGCTGGATGGCTGCTCTCCTGGATGGAGGGTCTGGGGGATATGCAGGAGGACGTCCTGTGCTGGCAGGCTGAGGGACAATGGTGGTAGGGCGGCCGGGTGTGGGTGTGGAGCAGGTGCACCAAGGTGTCAGCAAGTTGGGGTCGAGGAGAAGGGGCTTTCTACTCCTGCCACATTCTAAGTTCGAAATTATCATAAAACAAGTTTGTTTTTTTAAATTATGTCTCATTTCCTCTGTTTGCCTTATGGATTTGGTGACTGGCGTATGCTGGATTTGGGGTCTCCTTTGGTGTCTGCAGGTCATGTCCATCCTACTGCATGGGGATGCTGCCTTTGCCGGCCAGGGCATTGTGTACGAGACCTTCCATCTCAGCGACCTGCCATCCTACACGACTCACGGCACTGTGCACGTGGTTGTCAACAATCAGGTACCTCGCAGGGCTTCCGCGGTGGTTCCCCCAGCCTTGGGGTTCTGGTCAGACTGTCTCCTGAGGGTTCGCTGCTCACACCAGTTTTACTTAGAATGACATCTTTTAGTCATTTGGAACATTCATTGTTTCATGATTATGAAAAAAAAATTACTAAAAATTTGGACTACACAGAAAACTATTTTTTAATTTTTAATTATTATTATTTTTTAGTTACTCCCCTTTTTTGTGGCAAGAGCAGCTAAAATCTACTCTTTTAGCAACAATCCAAAATAATACAATATTATTAACTACAGTCCTCATGTTGCACATTAAATCTTTAAAATTTATTAAGCTTGACAGATTTTATACGTATTTATATTGTTCAAAACAACTAAGTAGGCCGGCCCGGTTTTGCACTGCTACAGTGCGCCGCTTGGGAGCGCGGCAGCGCTCCCGCCGAGGGTTTGGATCCCACGTACAGACCAGCCGCTCACTGGCTGAGCGAGGTGCAGGAGCAACACCGAGGGTTGCGATCCTGTTGCCGGTCCCGGTCCGGTACGGGCGCGACACTGAGGGTTGCGGTCCGTTGCCGGTCACGAAAAAAGACAAAAAGAAAAAAAAAAAAGAGCAACTAAATAGAATTACCATTTTCTATTTGCTAATTCATTGATGTTTTTTTAAATTGTGATAAAATAACATAAAATTTAGCATTTTAACCTTTTTTGTTCGGGGCTGCTAGCCAGAATGGGGATCTGAACCCTTGACCTTGGTTTTATAATAGCATTTTAACCATTTCAAAGTGGTTAATGGCATTTTGGTATATTCACAATGTTGTATAACCACCACCTCTATCTGCTTCCAAGACATTGTCATCATCCTAAAGGAAACCCCATAAGTATTAAGTGTTGCTCCCCCCAGCCCCCGGCACCCACTAATATACTTTCTGTGTCATGTATTTTCCTGCTCAGAATATCATGTAATAGAATCATATACTACGTGGCCTTTTGTGTCGAAAACTGTTTTTTTAGAGTGGAGATATTTTAATTACATTATTTAAGATGGTGTTATTGTTTTAGAATATTTTCTTCTACACCCACAAGCATACAGGTGGCTGTTATCTTTTTTTAAGAAACTTTAGTTCTATATACACAGCTTCATATCCATTTTTATTTACTACATTATTTGCTTGTGTCATTACATACTCTTAAAATAATCATTTTAATGGAAATTTACATTACAGGTTGTTTTACATAGGAGGCTTTTAGGATTCTCATTTTTCTGCAATGAGCATTCTCATAATGCTGCAATGAACATTCTGTTTCCACCACCCCTGTTACATATCACCTGTTAATGTCCTCCTACCAGCTGTATCAAAGGGTGCATTTCACCAGCGCCTGTAGACTTGCTATAACAAATATTGAGTGCTTTTTAAGTACAGGCACTGTGCTAGGTTCCAGGCAGTGCAGGCGCATGCTTCCCAGCATCGTGGATCTTGGCATTGAGTGTAGTTTGGGGACTCATCAGCAAAGCCTGAAGGAAAAGGAGAGCAGGAGGTAGTCCATGAGGTGTTGGGTTAGTCAGCTAATGATCCTCCAAGGAGCTGACATTTAACTGGAGGCTTAAAGGTCAAGAGGCAAATGTTGAGGAGCAGAGGATCGAGGCAGGAAAGAGGTCCTGGTGTCCAAGGGAGTGAACAAAGGCCATCACAGCTAGTGGTTAGTGTGTGAGAGCTCCCATGAGCTAGTTCCTACTGAAAGCCCCAGTCCAGTTGCATTGGGAAGCCACCAGAGTGACTGTCTCAAGAAGTGACAAGATACTGGTTGATTATGAAGGTGTTGTGTTGCTACATGCAGAATGAATTAGATGGGGACAAAGAAATAGATGCAGCTGTCCCAGTAAGAAGTAGAGAGGGAGAAGGGAAGATTTTAAAATGAAATAAATATCCTTGTTAGTATAGTGCTGAGTAAAAATAAATAAATAAATGTGGTCACTACAAAGTAAACACTAAAGAGCTCAAAATTTAAAAGGTCAGATACTAAAAGAGGGGAAGAACATTGTCATATGGGACTATAACACACAATGTAGTAAAAGCCACCACTTACTGAGTGCCTTCTGTGTGCCAGACACTGAATTAGACCCTTCATATATTTTAACTTCATCCGCAGGGTTGTTACCCATGCAGTGGGTGGTATTATCCTGTTTCACAGAAGAGGAAATTGAGGAGCAGAGAGATTGAATAGCTTGCTTTTGAGGTAGATGATACAGCCAGTAATTGATCTGCTTTCCTTCAAGGAATGGTTAGGAAGTCTTGAAAAAAAAGAGAGAGATCTAAAAAACAAAAAACCCCAGTATTGACTGTATTTTTTTTTTTTCCAATTTCTAAGTGTGCAGGTCAATGTTGTGCAATCAGCGTCCATCTCCTAAACCTTTTCATATTCCTGAACAGAATCTTCATACCCCCTTAAACTCTCACTCCCCATTCCTGCCTCCCCCAACCCCTGGCAACCAGCGTTCTCCTTTCTGTCTCTGTAAATTTGACTAGTCCAGTACCTCATGTAAGTGGAATCATATGTTACTTGTCTTTCTGTAACTGTTCTATTTCACTCTGCACAGTGTTCCCAAGGTCCCATCCGTGTTGTAGCAGGTGTCAGCATGAGGAAGTTCCCTTCTGTTCCTAATTTGTGGACAGTATTCACCATGAATGGATGTTGGTTTTTGTCAAATGCTTTTCTGCATCTATCTAGATGATCATATGGTTTTCTAATGGTGAAGTACATGGATTGATTTTCAGATGTGGAATTCTTATGTCTGTGTTCATGAGGGGTGTTGGTCTGTAGTTTTCTTTTCTTGTAATGTCTTTGTCTGGTTTTGGTATCAGGGTAGTGCTAGCCTAGTAGAATGTTAGGAAGTGTTCCCTCCTCTCATATTTTCTGGATGAGTTTGTGTAGAATCAGTATCATTTCCTCCATAAATACTAGGTAGAACTCACCAGTGAAAGACTTCTGGCCTTAGAATTTTCTTTGTGGAAAGGCTGTTTTTTTTTCCTTTGTCTTTAATTTTAGAAGTTTGACTATGATGTGTCTTGGAGTGGATTTCTTTGGGTTTGGGATTTCTCAGCTTTTTCTTTTTTAATTTTTAAACATTTTTCAATAGCTTTACTGAGATACAGTTCACATACCATATAATTTACCCATTTAAAAAGTCTGCAATTAAGTGGTTTTTAGTATATTCACAGATGTGTATAACTTACCATGGCCATTTTCAGAACCTTTTCATCACCTCAAGAAGAAACCCTATATCTTTCAGTTATCACACTCCTTTTCCCACAGCCCCCGTGTGCAAGGCCCCCCCCCCCCCCAAGCTCTAAACAACCACTGAACTACTTACTTTCTGTCTCTATAGATTTACCTATTCTGGACATTTCATATTAATTGAATCATATGATGTGTGGTCCTTCATGACTAGCTTCTTTTCACTTAGCTGTTTTCAAGATTCATTCATGTTGTACCATATCAGGACTTAATCACGTTTTTATTGCTGCACAATATTCTATTGTATGGCTAGACCACCTTTTATTTACCCATTTATCAGTTGATGGACATTTAAGTTGTTTCTACTTTTTGGCTATTATAAATAATCCTGCTGTGAAGAACATTTGTGTACATGTTTTCATTTCTTTGGGGTATATACCTATGCATGTAATTGCTGGGTGCTATGGTGTCTCTATGTTTAACTTTTTGAGGAACTGCCAGGCTGTTTTTTCAAAGTGGCTGCTCCATTCATTTCACATTCCCACCAGAAGTAGACAAGGGCTCCGATTTTTCCACATCTTCACCAACACTTGTTATTGTCTATCTTTTTAATTTTAGTCATCCTAGTAGGTGGGAGGTGGTATCTCATTGTGGTTTTAGTTGTATTTCCCTAATGGCTAATGGTCTTGAACAACTTTTCATGTGTTTACTGGCCATTTGTTTATCTTCTTTGAGGAAATTTCTCTTCAGATCCTTTGCCCATTTTTTGTTCAGGTTGAGTTGTAAGAGTTCTTCATATATTCTGGATATAAGCCCTTTATCAGATATGTAATTTGCAAATATTTTCTCCCATTTTATGGTATGTTTTTGGTGTCCTTTGAAGCACAAAAGTTTTTATTTTTTATCAAGTCCAAGTTGCCTGTTTTTTCTTTTGTTGCTTGTGCTTTTGATGTCATATCTAATAAGAAAGCTTTGCCTAACCCAAGGTCGCAAACATTTATTCCTATTTCTTCTAAGAGCTTTATAGTTTTAGCTTTTACCTCTATCATCCATTTGAGTTATTTTTTTATGTATTGTGCAAGGAAGAGGCCCAACTTTATGAGTTGTCCCACGACCATTTGCAGAAAATTCCCTTATTGAATTGATTTGCCCTTACTTAGCTTTTTGGTTTTTTTTTTTTTTTTTCCTTTTAGTCTTTTTTTTTACTGACCGGTAATGGGATCGCAACCCTCGGTGTCGCGCCTGTACCGGGGACCGGCAACGGGATCGCAACCCTCGGCGCCGCGCCCGCACCGCGCTCAGCCAGTGAGCGGGAACCGGTCTTCACATGGGATCCGAACCCTCGGCGGGAGCGCCGCACTCCCAAGCAGCGCACTCTCCAGCGCGCCACCGGGCCGGCCCCTTACTTAGCTTTTTGAATTTGTAGATTTATGTCTTCTGACAAATGTGGAAACTTTTCAAACATCTGTTATTTCAGCCATTACCATTGACCCTTGAACAACTCAAGGGTTAGGGGTGCTGAAGCCCCCATGCAGTTGAAAATCCGAACATAACTTTTGACTCCGAACATAACTACTTAAGTACATTGTGAGCTTTCCCCTGAGCCCTATGGGGGACTCTGAATCCTTACTTAAGTAGTAATTAAGTAGTTAGTTACTTAACTACTACTAGCCTATTGTTAGGTAGGTTACTTAACTATTTGGTTAGGTATATTATGCACTCATGACATATACCTAACCAAAAATTTTTCAATATATTTATTGAAGAAAAATCTGCCTGTAAGTGTACTCATGCAGCTCAAACCTGCAGTTCAAACCCATTTCATTCAGGGGTTCACTGTATTTATTCAGTCCCACCCTCTTTCTCCCCTCCTTCCAGGACTAATGACGAGAATGTTAGGTCTTTTGGTGTAGTCCCACAGGGCCCTGAGGCTCTGTTCATTTTATTTTTTCAGGCTGTTTTATCTCCATTTTTCAGATTGGGTCATTTCTGTTGTTCCACTTTTAAGTTCCTGATCCTCTCTCCCCTCCATTCTGCTATAGAGCATCTCCATTGATTTTTTTCTAACATAAGTGGTACTGCATCCAAGATGCGTGTCTCAGGATGGCACAGTGTCTATCTGGAAGCTAGCCTACAAGGAATGACTGAGGAAGCAGGGCATGTGTAGTCTAGGAGATAAAAGACACCTGGAAAGCATGAGAACTGTTTTCAAATATCATTAATTCCTGTAGCAAAGAATATAATGGACAGAGGCAGCACGAGTGGATGGCAATTACCAAGAAGCAGATTGCAGGTGAATGAAAGGAGGAACTTCGAACAATCAGACCTGTTCCAGCAGGAAAACCGGCTCCTCCAGAAGTTGTAGGTTCCTTCTCCTTGGAAGTGTTGGGGCAACTAGTGAATAAGTTGTCAGAGTTGAAGTAGATATGGCCTCAGCCAGGAATGAGAGGGTAAACCATCTGGGTCTAGGGTCCCTTCAGCTCCCAGACTGGCAGTTCCACTTAGCAGGATTTTCCTTCTAGTACACTCACTCCCACAAGTATACTAAGTGTTATTAATGTACCTATACATTAATATACATAGTGGGGAAAAGAGTACAGAGCAGTATTCAGAGTATACCCCCATCTCCTTGTGTGTGTGCACACCCACCCATGTAGACACCTGTGCCAGTAGAGTATACCTCTGTCATCTGTGTGTGTGTGTGTGCATGCGCGCACCCACCCATATAAACACCTGTGCTTGTAGAGTATACCTCCATCCATGTGTGTGTTCCCCTGCCCAAATGCACTTGAAGACACAGAAGCTGTAACAGTGGATATCGGGGAGGACAACTGGGTTTTGAGGCCTCCACCTTTCAAAACTGTTTCCTTTCTATGAGGTCTAGATGCAAGGTGTATTACAATCACTAACGTTCCTGTTTCCCTTCTTTTCCTAAATGGTGAGACCCAAAAGGGCCACTCTGGCTCCAGTACCAGCCGAGATTGTTCTCAGCTCTCTTAAGTGTCAGACTATCCCTAGTCCATCATTTTAATGTTCTTATCAGTGTCTATTTCTATCCTTTATTCAGTGTGAGAAGGGAGATTACTTAAAAGAAATTTAACATAAATGTAGAATTTTTTTTTTTTTTTTTAAAGATGACTGGTAAGGGGATCTTAACCCTTGACCTGGTGTTGTCAGCACCACGCTCTCCCAAGTGAGCTAACTGGCCATCCCTATATAGGGATCTGAACCCGTGGCCTTGGTGTTATCAGCACCACATTCTCCCAAGTGAGCCACGGGCCGGTACTTCAGTATAGAATTCGTAGACCTCTTGAAGGACCACAGTTTTGCTAGTATTTTCTTTTTCTCTTTACCGCTTTGGCTCATTGCTCATGAGGTGGTGAGGGAACAGTAAGATCTGTAGCAGGACAGGAAGTGGCTGCTTTGCTGATGTTTCTCTACAAACATACCTAGAAACTCCCCTTCTAGAAACCTCTCCTAAGGAAGCCATCAGATGCTAAATACTTTTGTATAATAATGTTTGTCGGGGCCGGCCCGGTGGCGCACTGGATGAGTGCGCCGCTTGGGAAGCGCGGCGGCGCTCCCGCCCGAGGGTTCGGATCCCACATACAGACCGGTTCCTGCTCACTGGCTGAGCGAGGCGCAGGAGCAGCACCGAGGGTTGCGATCCCGTTGCCAGTCCCCGGTCCGGTACGGGGGCAACACTGAGGGTTGCGATCCGTTGCCGGACACGGAAAAAGACAAAAAGACAAAAAATAAATAAAAAATAAAAAAAAAATAATGTTTGTCAAAACCGTATTTTTACTACCATAAAATTAGGAAATAAGCTATATGTCCAGCAACAGAAGAGTCTTGGCATACAATTTGGCAAAGCCATAGGAAGGGGTATTATATCACCATTAAAATGTTTAATATCCTGGGGAAATATTCACAATATGGTAAATGGAAATGCAGGATATTCACATGCTGCTTGTAGAAGTATATGTGGAATAGTCACTCTGGACAGCAAGTTGATAGTATTTAGAAAAATTTACTGTGCTTGTGCCTCTGGCTCAGTTTTCTCTTCCTAGGAGCAGACTGCAAGTAAACTCCCCATATAAGCTTGCGTGCAGCTACATTGTTTGTGTTAACCACAAATTTGAAACACTACAAATTGTCTACCAGTGGGAGAATGGATAAATACACTGTGGTATATACTATTTAGTAGTTAAATTTTACTGCTAAGCTCTACTAAAGGAAGTAGAGTTACAAATTTCAACCTGGATGAATCATAAAAAAAAACTTTGAACAAAAAGCAAGTTACAAAGGATTTGTACAGTGTATAGAGTATGCTACCATGTATAAGAAACATAGAGCGTTTATCTGTGTGGTTGAAAAACTTGAAAGTACTCTTCAAAAATGTCAATACTGTGAAAAACCGAGGAAGGCAGAGGAGCTTTCCAGATTAACAGGAACTAGAGAGACGTGACCACTAAATGCAGGGAGGTGTCCTGGTCTGCCGACATTATCGAGTTATTGGGACACAGTGGGTGGAATGTGGGTGTGGATTCTGGACTAGAGACAGTGGTGTCACGTAACAGATTGCTTGAGGCTGCATGCTGTACTCTGGCAGGGTGAGGGAATGTCCTTGTTCCCAGGAAATAGAGATGGTCACTACTACTGATTCCTGAATGTTTCACATCAAAGGCATGCATGTATGTGTGTGATGGAAAGAGCTCGGATAACAAAGTGAAGGGAAGGGCGAAGGGCGTGAAGTGTAAACAATTGGTGAATCTAGGTGAAGACTGTGGGAGTTCTTTGTAGTATCCTTTTAACTTTTTCACAGGTTTGAAATTACATCAAAATTTGAAAGGTAACAACAAGCCTAAGAAGATACCATGTGCTGATTATGGACACATAAAATACAAATAGCAACTCGTGGCAACATCCTCCTCTGATTTCAGGGTAGGGAGGCCTGTGGGCTTGGCCTCCAGCTGATGAAACTGTTAAGATTTCTTCACATTGGGTGATGGGTTTATGGGTGATCAATGTAGTATTATCATACTTTATATTTGAAATATTTCGTACAAATAAAATTTTAAATGCAGGTTATAAAATTATGAATACACGTTTAAATTTTAGTACATCTTAGTGGTGGGAAGTCTTATGAAGCCTTTAAATTTTCTTTTCAAAGAAAAAGTGGGGGCCGGCCCGGTGGCGCACTGCTACAGTGCGCCGCTTGGGAGTGTGGTGGCGCTCCCGCCGAGGGTTCGGATCCCACATACAGACCGGTTCCCGCTCACTGGCTGAGCGAGGTGCGGGAGCAACACCAAGGGTTGCGATCCCGTTGCCGGTCCCGGTCCCGGTCCGGTACGGGGGCGACACTAAGGGTTGCGATCCGTTGCCGGACACGGAAAAAGACAAAAAGGAAAAAAAAAAAAGTGCTCATGTTATATGAATAAAGTGCAAAATTATAGAAATAAGATCCCAAATTTTAAATAAATATATGTACACACACACACACATATTTACATATATATGCATCCAAAGAAAATAATCTGGAAAGGAAAACATCAAAATATTTACATTGTAGCCTGTGGAATTATAGGTAACTGTTTAACTTTTTATATTGTGTATCTCTTCCAAATTCCTTATGTTGAGCATATGAATTTTATCAGAACAGGAAAAAAAAAAAACTTAAAAACAAGAAACCTAAACAACCATTTGGGGAGCACTCTCCCAGAGCAGCCAAGCAGCAAGCATAGGCTGTGCCCCCTGCCCCTGGGCCCAGTGCTGGCCATGCTGGGTGCCCCCTTGCCAGGCTGCATGTTCCTTGCAGATCGGCTTCACCACAGACCCGCGGATGGCCCGCTCCTCCCCCTACCCCACCGACGTGGCCCGCGTGGTGAATGCCCCCATTTTCCACGTGAACTCAGACGACCCTGAGGCTGTCATGTACGTGTGCAAGGTGGCAGCTGAGTGGAGGAGCACCTTCCACAAGGACGTGGTTGTCGATTTGGTGAGTGACTCCAAAGACAGCACATCCCAGGCACAATGTCTGGCCCACCCTCTTGCCCTCACACCCCTGCGTCCCAAGGAGAAGGGCATGGCTTGGTGCATTACCTTGGGGCTCTCTAGTCCCAGACCGCATATAGGCTCCTCCTAACTCCGGAGCATTCAAGCCCAGGTGCAGTCATGAATCCCCCCAGGCAGGAGCTGCAGTGGTGAAGAGGACCATTGATGGGCTCGTTTGGTCCTGTTGTGGGACAACTCTGTGAATAAAGAGTTTGTATTCCCTAGTCACTCTCATGTTCTCATTTGATAAGTCAGAGTAACTCTGCTGTGTAAAGGAGAGAGAGAGGATCCTAATTCTAGAGAAGATAAACTGAGGCAGAGCAGATGTGAGGTATGTTAGCATCACATAGAGATGGGGCAGGTGCTTCCTTCCCGAGCAGCCAACCGTGATCTCTGATGTCCTCTATTGCCACTCTGACCAGGTGTGTTACCGGCGCAATGGCCACAATGAGATGGATGAGCCCATGTTCACGCAGCCGCTCATGTACAAGCAGATCCGCAAGCAGAAGCCCGTGCTGCAGAAGTACGCAGAGCTGCTAGTGTCCCAGGGCGTGGTCAACCAGCCTGAGTATGAGGTGTGTCCCCATGGCTCCATGCCAGCGGGTCTTTCCGGGGCTGGGGAGGACTGGCGAAGGCCAGCCACAGGGCCGGTTCTTGCTTTTGCAGAGTGAGGAGGATCCAAATGAAAGCTTGTGAGATATTTACAATTACAGTATTTCAATGTATACCTTCTTGGAGGGTCTGGGCTACTGAGCTGCTTTGTAAAGGAGGTGGGCCTTAAGTAGTGTTTTGGGAGAGGGAAAAGGCATGTTTTGGAGACAAGGTAGTGGCTACTTAGTTGGTTTTCTCAGTTAAAGCAGATTGTGCAAGGGTGAGAAGTGGATAAAGCATCTAGCTTGGTAAAGGGCCGGGTGTAATCTGGATAGTAAGTTCTGGTTGGGTGTGAGTGAGAAGGCCCAAGCAGGGGCTGGGGTTGGGGGGGTACAAGGAGCTGTGTCTGAAGCATGGGAACCAGACAGGGCCCAAGAGGACAGCTGCTGGAGATGGAGCTTTGGGGCCCAGCCTCCTCAGGGGTGTGCTAGGAACCAAGAGCACTGTGCCAGGTCTTAAGAAAGGGCATGGCAGTGGGGGCCGGGGTGCAGGGGCAGGGACTCAAACTCTGAGCAGGATCTCCAGCCAGCAAATGTGGGGAAGAAACTATTGGGAGTGAAAAGACAAATATTTTTTTGTAGGCTTCTCACAAATCTTAGAAAGGTCAGGTGTTTTAGCGAGGAGTAGTGTTGGAGCCAGTGGAGTCTGAGCTGTGTGGGGAAGTATGGGGCTGGGGTGGGTGGTGTGGCAGGGTGTACTCTGCCCGTGACTGCCACAGCGGTGTTGTGCTCAAACCTCCAGGAGGAAATCTCCAAGTACGATAAGATCTGTGAGGAAGCTTTCGCCAGATCTAAAGACGAGAAGATCCTGCACATCAAACACTGGCTGGACTCCCCCTGGCCTGGTGAGTGAGGGGCTGGTGCCACAGATGAACTCCTTTGTGAATCGGATGTGGCCGTGAGCCCTGCTCCCCGCTCTGCCCCCACAGCACACAGTCATGTGCACCATTTCAGCAAAGCCCCCTGTGAACCCTCAACTCAACCCCTGGACCAGTGCTCTCTTGGGAGCATGGTCCTTTTGCACCGTTTCACGTGTGTGCCACAATCCTGAAAGAGTACAGCGGTTTCTGGGACCTGTTCCACAATGTCCTTTCCCAAAGCAGGTGCTGCACCTCAGCTGTCCTTCCTCTCCTAGGCTTCTTCACCCTGGATGGGCAGCCCAGGAGCATGTCCTGCCCCTCCACAGGCCTGACTGAGGATGTCCTGACGCACATCGGCAACGTGGCCAGCTCCGTGCCCGTGGAGGACTTCACCATTCACGGAGGTAAGGTGTCACTCGCCTACGGGAATGCTGGGCCCCAGCCAGCAACTTCCCCACCCTGCCCACGTCAGTGGGGTGGTTGGGCGGGACCTCCCACAGCACAGTCCCTCGCTTGCTAAGTAGTAAAGGAGAGATTGAGAGGTCACAGCTCTTCCAGTGAGTCAGGAAACTGCAGGCAACGGGTGCAATAGGCTCTTCTTATTAGCACTGGGAGCGAGGCGGCCAGGCCTATGGCACCTGATAATCACAAATCTCTGCAGGGCTGAGCAGGATCTTAAAAACTCGCGGAGAGCTGGTGAAGAACCGGACTGTGGACTGGGCTCTGGCTGAGTATATGGCATTTGGCTCTCTCCTGAAGGAAGGCATACACATCCGGCTGAGTGGCCAGGACGTGGAGCGGGGCACGTTCAGGTACTGTTCTGGGTGCCTCTGTTCCCCTTCCAAAGAGTGGGAGGCAGAAAGGGAGGGGTTCTGGTGTGTATTTGCCAGAAGAAAATGACTTCCAGAAAACAGTTACCCAGTCCCATTTGCCTTAGGCTAAAGGCACCATCCCCTTATTTGCTTTGAACCTTCTGTTAGGGCTGGGGGTGCGAGCTCTGCAGCCACCTGGGGGGAGTCCGGGCTGCAGCATGTGGGGTCTGCTGGTGCTGTCGGGTCCACAGCACATCAGCCTGTCAGGTCAGAGCTTCTAGTTATTGTCCCTGCTGTTCACCTCAGCCACCGCCACCACGTACTCCACGACCAGAATGTGGATAAGAGAACCTGCATCCCCATGAACCACCTCTGGCCCAATCAGGCACCCTACACCGTGTGTAACAGCTCGCTGTCAGAGTATGGCGTCCTGGGTAAGTGCCCTGTACCCTTGAGACCCCCACACATCCTCCAGCTGGGGTTCTGATGCAGTATTCTCTCTCCTCCTTCTCTCACAGGCTTTGAGCTGGGCTTTGCCATGGCCAGCCCCAATGCCCTGGTCCTCTGGGAGGCCCAGTTTGGCGATTTCCACAACACAGCTCAGTGCATCATCGACCAATTCATCTGCCCAGGGCAGGCCAAGTGGGTGCGGCAGAATGGCATTGTGCTGCTGCTGCCTCATGGCATGGAGGGCATGGTGAGCCCGTGGCCCCTGCAGACCTAGGACAGCAGAGGGCCTTCCTGAGACCCCAACCCCAAAGGCCGGCACCAGCCTCCCGAGGCCCTGCCTGTGCTTCCCACCCATCTGGATGTGGCCAGCATGCCTGTCCCTTTCCCATCCTCCCCACTCTGGACAAGAAGCAGGGGGTGATGATGCAGACCACTGAGAGACCACCTAGACACACAGACGTCCATGGGACATTCAGTACCTGTTGCCAGCAGCTCAGCCTGCTTGCCCCGCCACACCCTGTTTGGTGCTGTCCTACCACACAAGCCCCCATGTGACACAGTCTTAAAACTCAGATGTGGAAATGATGAGGAGCCAGGCAGTTTGCAGAGGGGAGGGGAAGGAATTGAACTCTGCCATCAGGAGAAAAGATGACCAGGAAGGAGCAAGTAGACTAAGGAAGAGTGGTGCAGAGAGAGCAAACGTATGGGCCTGAACACCCACACTGCCTCATGTGTCTGATTCCAGGGTCCAGAGCATTCCTCCGCCCGCCCAGAGCGGTTCCTGCAGATGTGCAACGATGACCCAGACGTCCTGCCAGTGAGTGGAGCAGATCCTGCCTGCCCCCATCCTGGCCACCCCCAGGGCATCTGCCAGGGACCGTGGGGAGGAACGTCCACTTGGACATCCTGAGGCATCAGACCTCAGTGTTGCCCCTTCCTCTAGCTCGGGAGCTGGAATGGGTGTCTCCCCAAAATGAGAGGCTTCCTCAGAGCCCAGGAGAAAGAAAGCACGGGGACCACTTGCACTCCCTGCCCCTGCGGCTGAAAGCACAGACGCTCTGCGGGAGCCATCAGCATGAGCTCCAGGCACGCTGTCTCTGCTCGGACTCACAGACTCCTAGGGGAGAGGACTTTGGGGTGATTTCAGTGAAACTCTAAGAGCTCGTAGGAAACTATTGGGAGTCAGTTTCTTTGGGTGGAAGCAGCTTTCAGAGAAATAGGATGGATGAAGCAGGACTAAGATCTAGGGTGTGAGGCTGGCAGCTGAGCCTGCTGGACTTGCTCTCCTTAGTGTCCACTCGTGTCTCCAGGTGAGTTGGGCACCTGAGGATGGGGCTGTGGAGCCTCCTGAGGCTTCCTGCCCCCAGACGCTTCACATGGCAGAAGGCTCAGTGCTGCCTCCGGCCATGTCGTTCCTTCCTTGCAGGACCTCACGGAAGCCAACTTTGACATCAATCAGCTGTACGACTGCAACTGGGTTGTTGTCAACTGCTCCACCCCTGGCAACTTCTTCCATGTGCTGCGACGCCAGATCCTGCTGCCCTTCCGAAAGCCGGTCAGTGGTGGGGTCCCCCTTGCTCAGGCAAGGCCTGGCCTGAGGATGAGCCCAGGGCCCTAGCCCTGCTATGCTGGTTCAGGGAAGGGCTCTTCTGAGCACCTCTTGCTTGGGATTGGCTAGGTGGCAACTGCAAGGGGGATGTGGACAAGACACCTCGTCAGGGTGCCCCTACCCCATACACAGTGCTGCCGCCAGAGGACCACATGTCCTCTTTGCCCAAGCTGGGTCCTCCCATGCTACAGAGTTGTCAGAGCTGGGAAGGATGACATGTGAGCAGGTGGTCATTGGGGGTGCTGAGCTCTGGAAGAGAGGGGAGCCCTGGCAGGGTCCTAGGGAGTGCAAGGTCCCCAGGAAGCAGCCCCTGAGCTGGGTGTGGAAGGGTGAGTAGGAACTCGGTGGACAGACGAGTGGGAAAAGTGATCCAGCAGGAGGAAGTGTGGGGAGGGCATAGGGAGAACACCCTTCTGCCCTGGGATGCTGGGGGGGGCGTGCGGGAGGCAGGCCTCAGAGCAGGCCAGGACAGGGCCGAAGGGAGTGGACGCCCAGCCAAGGGAGGCGGACAGCGGGGAAATTGGTCATCTTTTTTTCTCCTCTGCTTCTTCTTCTTTTTTTTTTTTTTAAAAAAAAGATGACCAGTAAGGGGATCTTAACCCTTGACTTGGTGTTGTCAGCACCACGCTCTCCCAACTGAGCTAGCCGGCCATTCCTATATAGGGATCTGAACCCGTGGCCTTGGTATTATCAGCACCGCACTCTCCCAAGTGAGCCACGGGCTGGCCCTTCTCTGCTGCTTCTGATGTGAGTCTTCCATCGAGAGCTGGGAGGACAGGTGGCCATGTTCCCTATCCTGAAGGTTGAGGCATGGGCAGCCCCTCACTTTTGACCTTCCTTCTGGAATCTAAAACCCGGTCCCTGGGTTCTGGTCAGTTAGCTCACTCGGTAGAGTGTGGTACGATAACAGCAAGGTTATGGGGTTTGGATCCCCATGCTGGCCACCCACCAAAAAATAAATAAATAAATAAAATCACCTGGCAGGAATACATCAACATGTAAATGTTTTTTCAAAATAAAATAAATGAATAAAACCCGGTCCATCACGAGCTATTGTTCTGTATTTCAGTTAATCATCTTCACTCCAAAGTCCCTGCTGCGCCACCCTGAGGCCAGAACCAGCTTTGACGAGATGCTTCCAGGTTGGTGTGCAGGAGATCCTTGGGGGGTTGGTAGGTTTGGGGGTTCTTTGCTACTGCTCTACGGGGCTTGTGGGGCTTATGTTTATGGATTTTACTGTGACTCTTGCCACACTTTTTTTTGTTGTTGTTGTTGGCTGGCTGGTACAGGGATCGAACCTGGACCTTGGTGTTAACAGCACCACACTCTAACCAACTGAGCGAACCCACCAGCCATTCTTGCTACATTTTTGGTCTCAGGGTAAAGACTGATGATAACAGATGTGGAAATCACAGCTTGCATGTGAGTTAGTCTAAGGATGTTTCATGTCCAGTTGGGGGGCTGCTGCCTCTCGCCTGTGGGTGCCCCCCGGACTCCATTAGAAGCAGTGAGTGAGTCAGATTGAGAATTGGTGCCACTGCCTGTGGCCTTTTCCTGCAGGCATGTGGCAGCTCACCTCAGGCTCAGAGACCCAGGCTCCAACACAGGTCCTTTGGGACAGAAGGAAAGACACTGGGGGGCAGGGCCCTGCCAAGTAACACACTGCCTGTGCTTGTGTGAACCTAGCCTGTGGCATTGAGATCTCCCTGTGCACAGTGGACAGCAGGTGGTTGACACAGCCACTGGTGTCCCAGATATCCCCAGGGCTCACAGGTCGAGGAAGCCCTCTTCTTCCTAGCCATCAAGCCCCCTATAGTCTTTGGTTAAAGCAAACCCCATGTTTGTTTACTCTCAGAGTATTTTGATATACATAAAATTTACCATTTTAACCATTTTTAAGTGCGTAGTTCACTGGCATTAAGTACATTCACATTGTGTACAACCATCCCCGCTGTTCATCTCCAGAAACTTTTCATCTTCCCAGACTGAAACTCTGTCCCTGTCAAACACTAACTCCATTTCCCCCCTACCCAGCCCCTGACAACCAGCTTCCTACTTTCTACTTCTATGCATTTGACTACACTAGGAACCTCATATAAGTGGAATCAGAGAGTATTTGTCCTTTTGTGACTGGCTTGTCTCGTTCAGCATAATGTTCTCAAGGTCCATCAGTGTTGTAGCATGTCAGAATTTCCTTCCGTTTTAAGGCTGAATGGTATTCCATTGTGTATACACCACATTTTGTTTATCCATTCGTCTGTCATTGGACACTTGTGTTGCTTCCACATTTTAGCTGTTGTGAATAATCCTGCTATGAACATGGTGTAGAAATATCTCCTCAAGACCCTGCTTCCAATACTTTTGGGTATGTACGCAGTACTAGAATTGCTGCATCATGTAGTAATCCTATGTTAACTTTTTGAGGAGCCACCAAACTGTTTGCCACAGTGGCTACACCATTTTTCATCGCACCAACAGTGCATAAGGGCTCCAATTTCCCACATCCTTGTCAACACTTAATATTTTGAGGTAGCCATCCTAATGGAGTGAGATGGTGTCTCGTTGTGGTTTTGATTTACATTTCTCTCATAATTAGTGACGTTGAACATCTTTTCATGTGCTTATTGGACATTTGTATATCTTCTTTGGAGAACAGTTTATTCAAATCCTTTGCCCATTTTTAATGCAGTTTGGTTTTTTGTTGTTGAGTCTTAAGAGTTCTCTGTATATTTTGGTTGTTAATTTCTTATCAGATATATTATTTGCAAATATTTTCTCCCGTTCTATAGGTTGCCTTTTTGTTCTGTTGGTAGTGTCTTTTGATGTACAAAAGTTTTTAATTTTCATGAAATCCAATTTGCCAATTTTTTCTTTTGTTGCCTTCGTCTTTGGTGTCATATCCAAGAAATCATTTCTAAATCCATGGCCATAATGCTTTTCCCATGTGTTTTCTTCTAATAATTTTTTAGGTCTCTGATTCACTTTGAATTGATTTTTGTGTGTGGTAGTAGATAAGGGTCCAAATTTTCTTTCATTCTTTTACATATAGATATCCAGTTTTCCCAGCACCATTTATTGAAGACTCCTTTCTCCATTGAATGGTCTTGTCACTCTTGTCAAAAATCATTTGACCACATATGTAAGGATTTATTCCTGTGCTCTTCTGTTCTCTTCCATTGGTCTATATGTCTGTCTTTATGCCAGTACCAAACTGTTTTAATTACTGTAGCTTTGTAGTAAGGTTTTTTTTTTTTTTTTTTTTTTTTTTTTTTTTTTTTTTTTTGTAGTAAGGTTTTTTTTTTTTTTTTTTTGTAGTAAGGTTTTTTTTTTTTTTTTTTTGTAGTAAGGTTTTTTTTTTTTTTTTTTTGTAGTAAGGTTTTTTTTTTTTTTTTTTTGTAGTAAGGTTTTTTTTTTTTTTTTTTTGTAGTAAGGTTTTTTTTTTTTTTTTTTTGTAGTAAGGTTTTTTTTTTTTTTTTTTTGTAGTAAGGTTTTTTTTTTTTTTTTTTTGTAGTAAGGTTTTTTTTTTTTTTTTTTTGTAGTAAGGTTTTTTTTTTTTTTTTTTTGTAGTAAGGTTTTTTTTTTTTTTTTTTTGTAGTAAGGTTTTTTTTTTTTTTTTTTTGTAGTAAGGTTTTTTTTTTTTTTTTTTGTCTTTTTGTCTTTTTTTTGTGACCGGCAACGGATCGCAACCCTCAGTGTCGTGCCCGTACCGGGATCGCAACCCTCGGTGTTGCCCCCGCTCCTCGCTCAGCCATTGAGCGGCCGGTCTATATGTGGGATCCGAACCCTCGGTGGGAGCGCCGCCACGCTTCCCAAGCGGCGCACTGTAGCAGTGTGCCACTGGGCTGGCCCGTAAGGTTTTTTTTTTATTTGTGTTTTGTTTTGGGTTTTTTGGTGGCTGGCCTATATGGGGATCCCAACCCTTGCCCTTGGTGTTGTCAGCACCACGCTCTCCCAAGTGAGTTAACTGGCTAGCATTTTATAGTAATTTTTGAAGTCAGGAAGTGTGACCCCTCTAACTTTTTCTTTCTCAGAACTGTTTTGGTTATTCAGGGCCCCTTGAGTTTCTGTGATTTTTAGGATGGACTTTTCTGTTTCTGCAAAAAACATCACTGGGCTTTTTATAAAGATTACATTGAATCTGTAGATTGCTTTGGATAATGTGGACATCTTAACAATATTGAGTTTTCCAATCCATGAACATGGGATGTGTTTACATTTATTTCTGTTCTCTTTCAACAGTGTTATTTTATAGTTTTCATTGCACAATCTTTCACCTTGGTTAAATTTTTTATTCTTTTTGCTGCTATTGTAAATGGAATTTTTTTTTTTTAATTTCCTTTTCAGGTTGTTTATCATTAATCTATAGAAATGTAACTGAGTTTTGTGTGTTAATTTTTACATCCTGCTACTTTGCTAATTTTATTATTGGTTCTAAGAGTTTTTTAATGCTGTCTTTAAGGTTTTTTCCATATAAGATCACATCACCTACAAAAAGAAATAATTTTACTTTATTTTCAATTTTGATGCCTTTTATTTCTTTTTCTTGCTTAATCACTATGGCTAGAACTTCCAATACTACATTGAATAGAAGTGGTGATAGTGGGCATCCTTGCCTTGTTCCTGATCTTAGAGGAAAAGCTTTCGGTCTGCCACCATTGAGTACGATGTTCACCGTGGGTTTTCATACATGGCCCTTATCATGTTGCAGTCGTTTCCTTCTGTTCCTGGTTTGCTGAGAGTTTTCATCATGAAAGTGGGACTTTTGTTTTGAATCTGATTTCCCTCATCAGCATTGTCCTGTTCTCATGGTCCCCAGTCCTAGCCCCAACCATCTGAATATTTCCTCTGATTGTGTTGAAAATTTTTATATTTGTAAAATCACGAGGAATATGAACAGAGTAGACATGGGATGTTTTAATAGACTTAATTGTCCCAAGTTTGAGACAGACCGTTTTGAAGAATAACCTGGCATTGCTGATATCTGAGGCCAGCCCTGCCCACTGTGTGTTTGTTACACATAATGTGCTTTTCAAAGTGCTCTTGGTCTGAGCAAGTACACAGGCATGGGAGGCTGGCGAGGCAGAAGTATCTCTAACCCCTAGAAACCACACGTCATGGTAGCAGCATGTGGCACAGCCCTGTCTCCTGGGATTCTCTGCTCAAGCACAGGAGCAGGGGGACGGGCCCCAAGAGAAGCAGCCTGGCCATGGGAACTCTCTCCTAGGAACCCACTTCCAGCGAGTGATCCCAGAAGATGGCCCTGCAGCTCAGGACCCAGAGAGCGTCAAGAGGCTTCTCTTCTGCACTGGCAAGGTGTACTATGACCTCACACGAGAGCGCAAGGCGCGGGGCATGGTGGAGCAGGTGGCCATCACAAGGATAGAGCAGGTGAAGGCGGGTGACACCTCAGCCAGGTGTTGGTGTCTGTATTAGTCCCTTTATGTTGTTTATAACAAAATACCTGAAACTGGGTGATTTATAAAGAAAAAAGACATTTATTGTTTATGGTTTCTGAGACTGGAAAGTCCAAAGTCCATCTGTTGGTGGTGACAGTGACCCAGGGGTCTCACATTTCAAGATGGTGGAAGCAGAGAGAGCAGAGAGAGAAAGAGACTCTCCTCTCCTCTTCTTGTAAAGCCCTTAGAACCACGCCCCTGACCACCATTTTTAATCCATTCACTACTACACGGTCCTACAATCCAATCACCTCTTCAAAGCTCCACCTTTCAATTACCATAATAGGATTTCCCACCCTCTTAACAGTCACAGTGGGGACCAAGTTTCTAATACATAAAACTTGGGGGACACAATTCAAGTTTCAGTGAGTTTGGGGGGACATTATTCAGTTCACCACAGTGTCCCTTCTGTGGGGTGACGGGGCTCTGGCGCCTCCACAGAACATCTAGAACATCATTGACTGAGATGGGGACTCCCAGGTCTCTGACCTTCCCCTCCTGGAACAGCCACGGTGAGGTGGCTCCCTCTGGAACAGCAGCCCCCATTGGCCTGACCTGACCTACCTTCAGAATGTCCCTCTCTTAACATGACCCCTGCTCTCTCCCAGCTGTCACCATTCCCCTTCGACCTCCTGCTGAAGGAGGTGCAGAAGTACCCCAGTGCCGAGCTGGCCTGGTGCCAGGAGGAGCACAAGAACCAAGGCTACTACGACTACGTGAAGCCCAGACTCCGGACCACCATCAGCCGTGCCAAGCCCGTCTGGTAAGGCCTTAGGCCAGTGGGCAGTGACCCGGGGTACCTGCTAGACAGGGATGAGGCCAGGTCCCTTGGTGGCCAGCACCCTCACTTCCCCTGTCTCTCCCTCCCTCTCTCTGCCTCTCAGGTATGCTGGCCGGGACCCAGCAGCTGCTCCAGCCACTGGCAACAAGAAGACCCACCTGACAGAGCTGCAGCGCCTCCTGGACACAGCCTTCGACCTGGATGCCTTCAAGAACTTCTCGTAGACATGGCCAGGGGCTGCTTGGGTCGCTGCCCTCTCCACGCTACGACCACCCCTCGCTTCTCAACTAAAGATTAGAGCCTCAGCGCCGCCCATGCCTCTCTCCCTCCCACTGTGCCGCACACGTCCCCACTTTCATAGGAATTAGGCTGTTCTCCCCTCGATTGCTTGGCTGCCACGCAGGCCAGATGTTGCCCAGGCTCTGTCGACTTCTGTCATGCTGAGCAGCTTTCATAGAGGCCATGGGGAGTGGTAAGAGGAAAGGAAGCCCCCACAGGATGTCCTTGGAGAGGGTCACCTCTGGCCAGGCCTCTTCCTGCCAACATCACCTCCCAGGGCATGGTCTGGTCCTTGTGACTGCCCGGTGTGCTCACAGTCCTTGTCACCCAGCAAGGCACCAGCATCTTGCAGCTGGGCTAGGGTAGCCTCATCTTCTTGGGGCTGAGCCTTAGAATTGGTGTTGGCGGGGAGCCTGGACCTGGATCTAGCCATAGCTGGCAGAAGGTACCCTCTGCTGTGGAATGACCTTAGCCTGACCTGGCACAGAGAACACAGGTTTGGTCTCTGCAATGTCCATTCTCTGCTGCCCCTTTGAGGGTCCCAGGCTGTGCGTGGGAGCTGAGCATACCCGGCCCACCCTGTCTGGGGTCCAGCAGCACTGAAGCCCACAGGGCCTGTGCATGGCCAGGAAGCCCCACTCAGGTTCCTGCACCGGGGCGCTGGCTGCTCCGTATCAGTCCTGCTGACCCTCCACCTACCCCTGCCTCCCTTGGCACCCCATCACTCTTCTTTCTTTCTGCTATTTCCTTTTAACCCAATGGAGACTTTGTGATGCATCATTTTCTTTGCTGTGCCAAAGCAGGTCAGAAGATGGAGAGGAGGGGTGGGGGCAAGGGGGAGGGCGTGGCCAAGGGGCCAGCTGCCCTTCATCCATCACTTTGACCTTCACAGGGACGGATATGATTTATTTATTTTGGTTAAAAAAAAAAAGAACAAAAACAACTTTGCATTGCATTGGCTTGACCCATAAACTAAGTTATCCGTGGTTCTGGTTCTGTCTGCCCTGTCATTCTGTCTGCTCCGCCTTCTCCCCACAGGAATAGAGCTGGGCCAGGCCTCTCCTAACCTTCCTGGAAGCAGCCCCTTCACCGTCCCCTGCCGGCTACACAGGCTGAGGGCCCCCGCCCCACGGCCCCCTGCAACTCCCCTACACATGACAGTGGCCATCCTCATAAGCACAGTGGAGCCTGCCTGGGCCACCAGATTGCCTTTGGGGCACCCTGTTTCTGAGCCTGCCCTGCTCTCAGGTCCCTCTTCCCCACTCCACCTGAAAAGAAGCACTGTGCACTCTGTGCTTCCGTGTTGAGCCAGTGTGCCTGGTGGGCTAACCCTAGCAACACAGTTATTAGTTACTGCCCCCTAAAGCCCAAGCAGCTCATCTAACTTGGAGATGAGACCCCACCACCACCATGAACCAACCCCCCCACCCCCAGCACGCCAGCATGGCCCTGGGTTCCCTCTGGCCAGGAGCCCACTGCCTTCAACCCACAACAAGCCAGGAGTTGGCCTCCTGAGGGGTTGACTGGCTCTTCCACTGAGGAAGAGCTCAGAGAAAGGCCTGGAGGGGGTCCCCAGCCCCTGACTCCAGGCAGCACCTGCCTGGGCCCCATGTTCCTGAAGCCTCTGCTATCCCCTTGTTGCATGGCTTACAGCATGACCACCGGTCCATACCAGGTAGGGTGAGGCCTGGTGTCAGAGAAAACAGCCACCACCTGCCCCCAGAGCTGCAGAGGGTGGGATAAACCTGTGCTGTCTGCCCACAGCCACACAGCCTCCCTGCACTGCAGGAGGCTGCCAGGATAAGGGGTTGATCAGAGCATTATGGAAATTGCCGTGGTGTCTGGAAAGCCTTCTGGCCCCTGTCTTGCACAGAAGAGCTCACCATAAACACCACCGACTCTGTCCTGCCATCTGGGTGGTGAGCCAGGGTTTCACTGTTTCACTCCAATCCAAAGACCTTTTGGAAGATGGCTTCAGGGTGGGCTGCAGAGAGTAGCCAGGGAGGCAGAACACCTGGAGGAGCGGAGACCAGATGGCTCAGGGGCCCAGAGCACCTCCTGGGGAGTGGGGGCTTGAGTTGATTCCTGAAGTGGCTCAGCATGGTGACCATTATGTTGCCGGCCATGGGCCCTTCTGGTGGGAGTTATGACCATGGAATGGGCATGGCTTCTCTGGAAGCTGCTGAAGTAAAGGGGGTGGTCTGCAGCCCTGAGCACCCCACAAGGAGAATGGGCCTTTGTAAAGGCACCGGAAAGATCAGAGACAATCAGACACACTGGACCAGATGCCGCTGCCAAGGGGGATTTTAGTGCCTAAGTGACATGGCACTCACAGTACATCATGCAAATGGTTTTCTAGTTAGTTTTGGTCTTCTTCAGTTTTTAATTGCCCCCTTTTCTAAAGTTAGAAAGGAAATATTGTCAGAAGGCAGCAGCTCCACCCTGTCTAGGGAGCATCCTGTGTGTTTAGATGAGATTTCAATGGGTTAGGACCTGTGCGTGTGCGTGTGTGGACAGAACAGAGTGGTGTTGGGTGGTGGCCCTGGGGTAGCGACACGGATTTAGCAGGTGTGGTGCTGGGTGTGCGAGGCAAGGTGTGGGCTGGATCACAGACTGTGCTGCCTCTGGGCCTTGTGCCAGCTCACCTCTGCACCCACATGGTTCTTTGCTTGAGCTGACAGGACATGCAAATGTGTTTTCAGTACAGGGAGACCTTGTTCTGGTCACGGGAGAGTCAGGAGCAGAGCCGTTCAGCCCCCTGGGACTCATCCCCAAGGCTCTGATGGGACGTGGAGAGCCTGCCTGACCCATGTTACCATCAGGCAGGACCAGAGTCTAGGCCAGATATGGCTTCCTTGTGCTTTTCTTTTTTTTCTTTTTTTCCTTTTTTTGTCTTTTGTCGTGACCGGCAACGGATCGCAACCCTCAGTGTCGTGCCCGTACCGGACCGGGACCGGCAACGGGATCGCAACCCTCGGTGTTGCTCCCGCACCTCGCTCAGCCAGTGAGCGGCCGGTCTGTATGTGGGATCCGAACCCTCGGCGGGAGTGCCGCCGCACTTCCCAAGTGGCGCACTGTAGCAGTGCGCCACCGGGCCGGCCTTCCTTGTGCTTTTCTGAATTAAAGGACCCGACATACCTGAACCAGACATAAGACAAGTTGGTGAGCCATCAGCTTGCTCCGGGAGGGAAGCTTTAGAGGCAGGCCAGAGAGCTTGCAGTACTCCCCCCCAGTCCCCCATCCCAGTAGTGACACCTGTGCCACCCCTAGCAGCAGGTAGGGCAGGGTGAGGGTCAGGGCCAAAGTCTGGACCCCGAGGGCTGATGCCTCACTGCAGAGGCATCAGCAGCTGCATGGACTCAGCTCAGTCTGAGGACCAGTACTGTCCAGTGGTGGCCAGGTGACAGCTGAGGCTTCACTCCATCCCGTGCTGGTGCTGAGGTGTCCGGATCTGAGGAAGGAGAGGAGGCTGCAGCCCCCTGGTGTAAATGGAGTTGGAATTAATGTCCACCGCTGCTTCAGTCCTAACCTTCCTGGGACAATGAGCTCCGCATCAGGACTGTATTCATCTGGGATTAGACTGAACAGAGATGGTAGAAAATTTCCCTCTTCAGGATTCCTTGATCCTCCAACCAGAGTGTCTCCTCACAGGGATCCCTGCTCGGCCAGCTCTGGTGTCTGTGCTGTCACACCTGACTCTTCGTTAGGGACTTCCCCCAGTGTAGGTCAGAGCCAGGGGTTCTGTCCACAGTGCCTGCGGGGGCTGCTCTTGCCCTCCCCCGCCGTATTCCTCTCCCCTGGGCCTCACCCTCTTCCCAGGCCCTCGTCCTCCTTATGAGCCCCCTTACCTTCCCCAAGCCCATGGGCTCGGCCCCAGCATGGTCCCAGGTTGCTCTAGGAACCTGTCTTAGCCCCAGGTGCCAAGTCTGCCCAGGCCCCTGCTCAGAGGGTCACCACCTCCCCCCCAGGACTCCTGCTGGTGGGGGTGGGGGTGGGGGTCATCAGCCTTAGGAACCGCAGAGACCTTGTCTCCTCTCCAGCCCTCTCCAGCCCACAGCTGGACTCCAGCTAGGTCCTTGCCTGCCCTTGGAGGCCCTTGGCCTGGACACCCTCGGCTGAGTCCCTTCCCTGCCAGATCTCTGTCCTGCCCATCTAGGAAACCAGCCCTAGTGGGAAAAGCTGCTGCTGAGCAGCCCAGGAGATTCCCCCATCCCACCTGCCACCCTGGCCAGGTGTGTGCAGCTTGAGGGGAGCTCCAGGAGGCAGGACCATTCCCTCTGTGTAGGACCCTTCTATCGCATTCCCCTGGGGTTTCCTCTGCCCCCCCTCCCCCCCAGTCCTGAAGTTTATGAGAACAGGGTTTAGCACCTAAGTTCAATGAGGCGTCTGGGCTATGGATCAAGGAACAGTTTTGCTTAGTTTGGGAGTTAGTAAAGCCTCAGGGCCCCATTTGTCACAGCCAGAGGCCAGGGAAGGAGTGTAAACAGGGAGCTTCGTGACCAGGTTGGCATGTGCAAAGGCCCTGGTGGTCCGTTACCTGCACCAGAGGTATTGGAGGAAAATGGGTGGGGCTTAGAGACCCAGGTGAGGTTGAACCAGGGGCAGCAGGGAGACAGATGTCAGGAGGCTTGCCCTCTGCCTTCCCCTCCACAATGTGGAAGCGGGAGACAGCAGTTGGAGAAGTGAGGAGGGGGAGGCTGAATTTGAAGGCTTTGCAACATCCAGGTGGGAATGTCAGGGAGGCCATCAGATATACGGATCAGAGCAGGGGGGTTGTGCTCCGAGCCATCTGTGCATGGGAGTCCTGACTCCTGGGACTGAAGAAGACAGTGGGAAAAAGGAGGGGAGGGGGCAGGGCCAGGACAGCCAACCCATGCACCCTGCAGAGCAGGAGCCGAGTCTACATTTCCCAGAGGACTCCTTTTTCTCCCTCCCCACCCACCCCCATCTTGTCCCATCCCTAGATTTTCCTCATCAACCAGGCCAGTAACCTGGCAGTGCTGCTCGGCATCCCGTAACTTTCATCCCTCCCCTCCTACAGAGACAATCTCGTCACTGCAGAATGATCTCCTGCGAACTCAGATTGGATCCTGTCTGTCCCCTGTAGAAAGTCAACAGCTCTCCTTCATTGGTAGTCTGGTTACTTAGTGAGCCCTCCTCCCCTCCTCGTAGATGCTCCAGGCTGCCCAGAGCTCCGCAGTACTAGAGAGGAGCTGGGGGACGCCCCTTCCTGGTCTCACTCCCTCTGCCTGGAGTCCCTTTCCCTGCCTTGTCCCTCCCAGCCCAGTGCATCACCCAGGAGCTACGGAGTGTCCCTGCCCCTGGCTTGCTGGTGTCAGCCACAGTACCTGGCACATGGACTCCCCCTTGTCTGTTGAATTTGCCCTCCTTAGATGGAGACTAGAGACTGGGCAGAAAGGCCGGCAATAAGGGAAAGGGAGAACTTTGGCCATCGTATGTGGAAGTGACTACGAGCTTCTTCATTCCAATACTCAATGCCACAGCCCCCTGGACCCATGAGCAAGGTCCTTCCTGGGTTTCCCTCAGCGCCCCTCCCACACCTCCTCCAGGCCACATGGGCCAAGGCCTGGCCGCTCGCCAGGCACTGGGGACAGAAGTGAGTGCAGGGGAGGACAGCAGGCGGCGGGCTGAGCAGCCACAAGGTGCTGCAAACATTGTCTTTTTCCTGGATGTTCTAAGCACCTTCTCCTTCCAGCCCCCTCCCCAGGGCTGGTCACTTCTGCTTCCCCGCAGGGACCTCCCAGAGCCTAAACCAGCTGGACTCCTCAGATGCCCCTGATGGTTTTCTCACCTCCAAAACCAGCTTTGCCTCTGTCATCCCGCGTCCTCCTTCCCCCACAGTCCCCCTCAGTCTTCACTTTGTGGCTGTTGCTTGTTGTTTTGTTCGTAGATCACCTTCTGGCTGCCCAGCTAGGATTTAGTACTGAGATGTCACATTCCAGTTACTCACTGATTAGCAAAGTTAACTAGTTGGTTGTTAACTTTTTGATGCTCTGGCAGATGTCAGGCAATGGGAAATGGCACTAAGTAAGAAGGTAACGTCCTCGCCCTGGAGACCTCACAGAGAAGCCACACAAGGCCACAAGACACAGCCTATGTGGGCACACATACATATACACCGCAGACAGACTGCACGTGCCGCACAGGTGGGATACACACAGGTCGGTCAGGACAGGGCAGTGGCGAGCAGATGAGTCAAGGGCATCAGGTTGACCTGAGAAGGTTCCGAGGAGGGGATTTTTCAGTGGATCTTTCCGTGAGGCAGGGAAGGTTTGTTGTGGGCACTGCAAGCAGGAGGCCATGCCCATGCCATGAGCAGGCTTGTGACAGCTGGGAGAACACAGGCCACTTGCTATAGGACATGAGGGCCATTAGATAAAGGAACCCAGGGGGTGAGAAAGTCCCAGAGCATCCAGGAAGGAGTTTGCATCTGGATCATGTGACTGTTGACAGTGAGGCTGGGAAATGGAGAAGAAAGGACAGAGGGTAAGGGCAGGTCTCGATGGGCCTCTTTGGGAGGGGAGGGGTGCCACACTGGACAGGCCCGCCAGGCACGCTTCACCTGCAGACCCCCACAGGGCACCATGCACAGACAGGCCTTGCCGAAAGGGGCTTGCATGCGGGCAGTTGATGGACAGGTATTGAGGGACAGGTGGGGAAGCTGGCACAAAGACCAAGGCCTCCCTGGGCTGGAAGAGGACCTGGGGCTGGCCATGTTGCCCACCAATGCACATTCGTCCTCTCGGGGTGGCCTGGAGTGTGCCCCCTCGGCCTGAGCCTGTCCCCACAGCCCTGGCTGGGCTGGCT
The DNA here is from genome assembly GCF_000696425.1 of Galeopterus variegatus. Lineage (NCBI taxonomy): Eukaryota > Metazoa > Chordata > Mammalia > Dermoptera > Cynocephalidae > Galeopterus > Galeopterus variegatus. The sequence continues at coordinate 40,054 of NW_007726829.1, forward strand.
GCACTGTTTAAATGAGACAGTCTCTGATATAGTGAGTGAAGCAAAGACCCAGAGTCCGTAGCGGTTCTCAAAGGGAGGTCTGCGAACCCCCGGAGCTGAGGCCCTGTCGGGGTCAGCGAGGTCACAGTGGACCTTACTTGCACAGATAGTGAAAAGGAAAGGTGCCTGCAGATCTGCTGGCGCCCGGCACTGAATTGAAACAGCTTCTGTCACCTTCCTCCCCACCATGCCCGCCAGGACCATTAATAAAAGCAATTAACTAAAACTGCCGGTTTCACTTAAGAATGTCCTTGACGAAGCAACACGATTATTAATTTATTAAATCTCTACCCTTAAGTGCACATCTTTTAATATTCTTTGTGACAAAAGGGGAAAGGAAACACCAGGTACTGAAGCCTGAATGTCACTACTGGGAAAGGCACTTGCGGTCACCCGCCTTCAACTAGCACCATTCTCACAGCGCACCCTTTCTGCTTGGCAGGACAACTGACAAGCTGTAGTTATTCACACCTGGTATTTGGTGAAATTTAATCGAAAAGAAAGGAAGCGAGGCTGCCGCTTCAAGAAAAACAATTGACAGTATTTGTTACCAATGATAAAATTCAAGCTTTTGTGAGAAAATTAGGATTTCAGAAAATTTGTCTCCACCACCATGATCTTACCGGTTTCCCCGTTCTTAAAGACTTTTCTGATGAGTTTGGTGGTGATATGAACATGTAATTTTTTGATATAGTATACCGAAATGTGTCAGAATTTGGAAGATTTATATGACTCCGGAAATCAATACTTCAAATGACAAATGCATGGTATTAGAAAATCACACATGTATAAGTCCATTGAGAATTCAAGACAGGCCAATGACTGTTCGTGTAATCGGTACAAAATGTTCATCAGTGTGGGCTCAGGTTCCACCGTGCAACTAACCTTTAAAAAACCGTGACTTGTTGAGTTTTCAGTTGCAAGGAGCTTCTCCCAGCCTGTAGTTTGTCTTCTCATTCTCTTAACAGGGGTTTTCACAGAGCAAAGTTTTTAATTTGGATAAAGTCCTATTTATCGACGTTTCCTTTGAGGAATCATACTTTTAGTGTCAAGTCTAAAAACTCCCTCTGCTTAGCCTTAGATCCCAGACATGTTTCCCTGAAAGTTTCATAGTTTTGCATTCTACATTGTCCGCGATTCATTTTGAAAACTTTTCTATAAGATGCAAAGTTTAGGTGAAAGTTTTTTTTTTATTTTTTGGCCATGGATGTCCATCTGCTCCAGCACCATTTGAAGAAAAGACCATTGTTCCTCCATTTAATTGCTTTTGTACCTTTGTCAAAAATCAGATGGGCATTATCTGTATGGGTCTATTTCTGGGTTTGCTAATCTGTTTATTGATCTTCGTGTCTATCCCTCCACCAATACCACACTATCTTGATTATAGTAGTTATGTAATAAATCTCAAAACCAAGCACACTGATCCCCTTACTGTATACTTTTTCAAAATTCTTTTAGCTGACAACAATGAGATACTACTACACACCTGCTAGAATGGCTAAAATCCCTATCACTGACATCACCAAATGCTGGTGAGGATGTGGAGCAATAAAAACTCATTCATTGCTAGTGGGAATGCACTATGATACAGACATGTTGGAAAACAGGCAGTTTCTTACAAAGCATTCTCTTACAATACAATCTAGCAATCACACGCCTAGGTGTTTACCAAATGAGTTGAAAACTTATGTGCACACAAAACCCTGCACATGAACGTTTACAGATGTTTGGTTCATAATTGGCAAAACTTGGAAGCAACCAAGATGTCCTTCAGTAGATGAGTGGATAAATAAACTATTCCATACAATGGAATATGATTCAGTCATAAAAAAGAAATGATCTATCAAGCCACAATAAGACACACAGGAAACCTAAATGTGTATTACTAAGTGAAAAGTCAATTTGAAAAGGCTACTTATTGTGTGATTCCAACTACATAACATTCTGGAAAAGGCAAAACAATGGAGACAGTAAAAAGATCAGTGGTTACCTGGGGTCAGGGGAGGGAGGAATGAATAGGTGGAGCACAGGGGTTTTTTAGGGCATTAAAACTTCTGTGTAATGCTATAAGGGTAGATATAGGACATTATGCATTTTTCAAAACTCGTAGAACTATACAACAAAAAGAGTGAACCCTAATGTAAACTATAGACCTTAGTTAATAATAGTGTATCAATACTGGTTCATCAATTGTGACAAATGTACCACAAGAACGCATGATGTTAACAGAGGAAATCGTGTGCGGAGGAGGGAAGTAAATGGTGACTCTGTACTTTCTGCTCAATTTTTCTGCACACCTGAAACTGCTATAAAAAATGTCTATTACTTTTTTAAAAATGTTTTACCTATTCTTTTTTTTTTTTTTTTTTTTAAAGATGACCGGTAAGGGGATCTCAACCCTTGGCTTGGTGTTGTCAGCACCACGCTCAGCCAGTGAGCGAACCGGCCATCCCTATATAGGATCCGAACCCGTGGCCTTGGTGTTAGCAGCACCGCACTCTCCCGAGTGAGCCACGGGCCGGCCTATGTTTTACCTATTCTAGTTCCTTTGCTTTTTTGTATAAATTTTAGAATAATCATCTATATTTTCAGAAAACTGGGATTTTAATAGGAATTACATTAAACCTACTTATCAATTTGGGGAGAATTGACATCATTAATGTAGAGTCTTCCAAACCATAAACACCCAATATCTCTAAATTTATATATATGTGTATGTATGGGTGGATGGATGTACATATGCAAACAAATCAAGTTTCTTTCTTTCATACGTATGTTTTATGTGTGTGTATATATGTTTCTTTCTCAACATATCTATGTATTTCTTTCTTTCACCAGCATTTTGTAGTTTTCCCTATAAGTTCTGCACATTTTGTTAGATTTACTCCTAAGTATTTTGTGGATTTTTTTAGCAGTTGTAATTGGTAATATATTTTGAATTTTGGTGTCTACATGCTCAGTGCTAGTATATAGAAATACAGTTGATTTTTGTATGTTTTTCTTGTATCTTGCAACTTTGTTGAACTCACTAATTCTAAGAGTTTTGGGGTTTTTTAAAAAATAGATTCCTTGGGATTTTCTATGTAGACAATAGAGAATCATTTCTATGATTTTTCCTTCTGCCTTCCTGTGGGTTAAACATTTTTTATAATTCCATTTTTATTTATCTATGGTGCTTTTTGACCATTGGTATTTATCTATGGTATAGCTTTTCTATACCATACCTACTGCTTGCTGTAGGTATTATACTGACTTATCACAATCTACTGATGTCATCATTTTACCAGTTCAAGTGAAGTGTGGAAATCTTAACCCCTTTACATCTCTTTACCCTGATCTATTTACAAAATAATTTTCTTTTTTTTTTTTTTTCCACCGGTAAGGGGATCGCAACCCTCAGCACGGTGTTGTCTGCACCACACTCAGCCAGTGAGCGCACCGGCCGTCCCTATATAGGATCCTATATAGGATCCGAACCCGTGGCCTTGGCGCTACCAGCGCCGCACTCTCCCGAGTGAGCCACGGGGCCGGCCCCAAGATAATTTTCTTAAATCCTTCCTCTATGTATCTTTAGAGTCACATCAGACAATGCATAAATTTTTCTTCAACCACCAAACTTAATTTAGAAGATGTGAGAGAAGAAAGTCTATTGCATTTAACTACACTTTTTTTTCTTTTTGTGTTATTTTTTCCTTCTTGATGTTAAGATACATTTTTATAAATTGTTTCCTTTCTGTTTAGCTGTTTTTTCGGGTAGGTCTTCTTGCAAATTCTCTTAGTTTTCTTTCATTTGAGAATGTATTGATTTCCTCTTAATTTCTGAAGGATGTTTTTGCTGGATATAGAATTTGGAGTTGACAGTTATTTTCTTTCAGCACTTAAAAAACATTGTGTCAGGGCCGGGCCCGTGGCGCACTCGGGAGAGTGCGGGGCTGGGTGCACAGCGACGCTCCCGCTGTGGGTTCGGATCCTGTATAGGAATGGCCGGTGCGCTCACTGGCTGAGCGCGGTGCGGGCGACACCAAGCCAAGGGTTGCGATCCCGTTACCGGTCACGAAAAAGACAAAAAAAAAAACATTGTGTCACTTCCTTCTGGCCTCCATGGTTTCTGATGAGGAATCCTCTTTCATATTAATTGTCCTGCTGCTTTGAGTAATTTTTCTTTGTCTTTAGTTTTTAGAAGTTTTCTTATGTGTCTTGGCATTGATGTCTTTGGATTTATTCTCTTTGGGATTTGCTCAGCTTCTTGAGTGTGTAAGTTTATGCTTTTTGTCATATTTGGGAAGTTTTCAGCCATTATGTCATTTCTTTAGGTACTTTTTCAGCTGCTCTCTTTCCCGTCTCCTTCCAAAACTTTTTTTTTTTTTTTTGCAGCTGGCTGTATTGAAATCTGAACCCAAGATCTTGGTGTTGTAAGTCTTTCCAAAACTCTAATTACACAAATATTAGACCTTTCTTTATAGTCCTACATGTCCTTGAAGCTCTGTTTATTTTTGTTTGTGCCTATTTTCTCTCTGTTGTTCAAATTGAGTAATTTCTTTTTTCTTTTCTTTTCTTTTTTTTTTTTTGACCAGTAAGGGGATCATAATCCTCGTCACAGTGTGGTCCGCACCACACTCAGCCAGTGAGCGCACCGGCCATCCCTATATAGGATCCTTTGACCAGTAAGGGGATCATAATCCTCATCACAGTGTGGTCCGCACCACACTCAGCCAGTGAGCGCACCGGCCATCCCTATATAGGATCCAAACCTGCGGCTTCAGCGCTACCAGCGCTGCACTCTCCCAAGTGAGCCACAGGGCTGGCTCCAAATGGAGTAATTTCTATTGTGCTATCTTCCAGTTTCCTGATCCTCTATCTCCTCCATTCTGCCATTGAGCTTATCCATTGAGTTTTTAAAATTTCAGTTATTGCATTTCTTAGCTCTAAAATATCCATTTGGTTCTTCTTTATATCTTCTTTTTTCAATTGATATTTTCTATTTTGTAATTTGTTTCAAGAGTGTATATAATTACTTGTTGAAGCATTTTTATGATGGCTGCTTTAAAATCTTTGTCAGAGAATTCTAACATCTCTGTCATCTTGGTGCTGATATCTATTGACTGTCTTCTTAAGTTTAGTTTGAGATCTTCCTGGGTTGGCATGACACATGATTCTTGATTGAAAACCAGACATTTGGGTATTATGTTATGAGACCGGATCTTATTGAAACCTTGTATTTTAAATAGCTTCTTTTTACACTGAAGGAGATGGAGGTGTTTCTCCTCTTTACCTCAGGTGAGTGCTCCCCACTGGGCCTCCAGTGACACCCCATGAGGGAGGTCTCCTCATTGCTGCCAGGTGTGGTGAGAGTTCCTGCTCCCCACTGGGCCTTCACTTACACTCTCTGACTGGGATGAGCATCTTGCTATTGTGCCCCACGTGGTCTCCACTGACATTTCTAGGGAGGGGATAGCTTCATTACCACTGAGAGGTGGTCAAAGTCCTGGCTGTCCACTAAGCCTCCTCTGACAGCACCCAGCAGGCAGGGGAAGGCTGGATGATGGTGGAGTCTAGGCTCCCCACTCAGCCTTCACTGGGATGGGTGGAGGTGGTGCTGCAGTTTTCTATGGTGTTGGCTGGAGTAGAGCAATTACTATCTAAAAGTTTCTGTCTGGCCAGGCCGCCCCTTCTTGGTCCTCTGGCTAGCAAGAACAGCTTCCTTGGGATGTTTTTGGTCTGCAGCTGTTGGCATTTCTGGGTTTCTGGCTTCTCCAGGGCCCAGTTAAGGACTCAAAAAAAAGACACAGGGAATTTACTGTTGTGTCATTCCTTGGGTTCTGAAGTTCTCAGTCAGTCTTCCTTCTTTTTCCCACTTTTCAGAGTCTTCTTGTTTTATTTATACATAATGTCTAGGGTTTTAGTTGTACTTAGCATGATAAATAGAGAAAATTACATCTAGTCCATCTTTCTGAGAGCAGAAATCTCCCTCAACAATTTTTAAGAGTGTGAAGTTGTCCTGAGACCAAAAATGTGAGAACCATTGACCTAAATGAAAGAAGGAGATAAGATTTCTTTGTTTCTTAGATTCTAGATTTGTCTATTTAGCATCCATTCATCACAGGACCAATTGTATGAACTATATATTTTTATTTATTTATTTATTTTTATTTTTATTTATTTATTTATTTATTTTTCCTTTTTGTCTTTTTTCGTGTCCGGCAATGGATCACAACCCTTAGTGTCGCGCCCGTACCAGGCCGGGACCCGCAACGGGATCGCAACCCTCAGTGTTGCTCCCACACCTCGCTCAGCCAGTGAGCGGCCGGTCTGTATGTGGGATCTGAACCCTCAGCGGGAGCGCCGCCACGCTCCCAAGCGGCGCACTGTAGCAGTGCACCACCGGGCCAGCCCTATATATTTTTATTTTCTATCATCTTGATGCTCTGGCATTTGTGGCCTCCTTGACTGGGGAAAGACTTGCCCCCCACCCCTCGCCCCAGGGCCAGCCAATTCTTATAGAGAGCAAAGGGGTCCCCTGGAATTCACCATCCATATACAAACTAAACAACCCAAAGCCCACACCCCCAACCATCTCCTCTATCAAACCCTTACACACCAAGAGAATATTCCCCCTGCTCTAAATCAACTCAGGCCCAGGTACCAGACAACTTGGGACAGTCTCAATACCCAAAAGCCCACCAGAATTATTCAACTGATCCACCAAGTTGATCTACAGAGTCAACACTATCCTTATCAAAATCCCAGATTTTTTTTGTAGAAATCGACAAGCTGAACGTAAAATCCATAGCAAAATTCAAGATTTGAAAATATTCAACATCCTTTTATGATAATAATGTTCAATAAATTAGGTGTAGAAGGAATGTTCTGTAATACAATAAATGTCATACATGACAAATCCACAGCTAACATCATACTCAATGGTGAAAAGCTGAAAGACTTTCCTCTAAGATCTGGAACAAGGCAAGGATGCCCACTCTCACCACTTCTATTCAGTATAGAAGGAAGTCCTAGCCAGAGCAATTAGGCCAGAGAAAGAAATAAAATGCATCTAAACAGAAAAGGAAGAAGTGAAATTGTCTCTGTTTACTGATGATTTGATGTTGTATATAGAAATCCCTGAAGACTCCACCAAAAAAACTGTTAGAATAAACTAATTCAGTAAAGTTGCAGTACACAAAATTATGATACAAAAATTAGCAGTGTTTATATATACTAACAATGAATGCAAAAGAATTTATGAAAACAATCCTACTTACAGTAACATCAAAAAATTCTTAGGAATAAATTTAACCATGGAGGTGAAAGAGCTGTACACATAAAACTATAAAACATTGATGAAGGAAATTGAGGCAGACACAAATAAATGGAATGATACCCTGTGTTCATGAATTGGAAGAATTAATATTGCCGAAACGTCCATACTACCCAAAACAATCTGCAGATTCAATGCAATCCCTATCAAGATTCCAATGACATTTTTCGCAGAAATAGAAAAAAAATCTGGGCCAGCCCCGTGGCTCACTCAGGAGAGTGTGGCACTGGGAGCACCAAGGCTGTGGGTTTGGATCCTATATAGGGATGGCTGGTGTGCTCACTGGCTGAGCGTGGTGCACACCACACCAGGCCGAGGGTTGCAATCCCCTTACCAGTCAGAAAAAAAAAAGAAAAGAAAAAAAAAATCTTATAATTTGTATGGAACCACAAAATGCTCCACATAGCCAAATCAATCTTCAGCAAAAAGAACAAAACTGGAGGCATCACACTACCTGATTTCAGAATATATTGCAAAGCTATCGTAACCAAAACAGCATGGTACTCTTGTAAAAACAGACACATCAACCAATAGAACAGAACAGAGATCCCAGAAATGAACCCACACATGTACAGTCAATTGATTTTTGAACATGCAGTGGAGAAAGGGCAGTCTCTTCAATAAATGGTGCTGGGAAAACTGGATATCCACATGCAGAAGAATGAAATTAGATGCTTATTTCATACCATATACAAAATTCAACTCGAAATGGATTAAAGACTTAAACATAAGACCTTAAACTATATCTACTAGAAGAAACATGGGGGAAAGTGCCACAACATTGGTCTGGGCAGTGATTTCTTGGATATGACCCCAAAGCACAGGCAACAAAAGCAACACCTAGACAAATGGGATCACATCAAACTAAAAGACTTCTGCACAGCAAAGGAAACATTCAACAGAGTGAAGAGACAACCTGAAGAATGGGAGAAAATGTTTACAAACCATACATCTGATAAAGGGTTAATATCCAAAATATATAAGGAACTTAACTCAATGACAAGAAAATAAATAACCTTGTTAAAACTGGGCAAAAGACTTGAATACACATTTCTCAAAAGAACACATAAAAATGGCTGACAGGTACATGAAAAAATGCTAATGTCAAATCATCAGGGAAATGCAAATTAAAACTATGATGAGATATCACCTCATACCAGTTAAAATGGCTACTTTCAAAAAATTAGGATTTTCTCTTATCTCTGTTACCTCCAGCATAGTGACTCCTGACCCTGTGACTCCAGAAGTACCCTTTGAACCACTGCAGCCCCCAATCATTGAGGGCTTTAGCCCCAGTGTCTACAGCAATCCAGACGGCCCCAAGGAAAAGTTCCTTCATAAGATCTGCAAGAACCCAAAGGCACCCATAGGCTGCCTGAGCCCCATGGCTGCCCTCACCTGAGGCCTACACTGTGTCCACATGGTCACAGACTATGCTCCCAGCTCCTGATGCACACTGGCCACCACCCAGAGCTTCACAGCCTCATCGTCTTGATGGGTCTTCATGCATCCACCATGAAGTCTGAACCCTGAGCTCTTGGCCTGACCTTGGAGGCTCTGGTGAGGTCATTCCAAGACCCAGGAACAATCACAGGCTGTGCCACAGGACTTCCTCCCTCCTCTCTCCTGTGTCTTGAGGGAGGAAGTAACCGATTGTGTAACTGACAAGATTGTTTCAGAAATCCCAGATTGGGTTCAGTTTGGGTGCTGTACACTTCTGTTTGTGCTGCACCTCCTCCATTCCTTCTTAATAAACTCTAACCTAGTTTTTAAAAAAAAGAAAAAAAGATGAAAGATAAGTGCTGGCAAGGATGTGGAGAAAAGGGAAGCCTTGCATGCTGTTGGTGGGAGTGTAAATTAGTACAGCCGTTTTGGAAAACAGTATGGAGGATCTTCAAAAGACTAAAAATAGAACTACCATAT
>NW_007726829.1:50314-51803 GCF_000696425.1 Galeopterus variegatus
TGGGGTGGAGGAGAATAGGAAAAGGGGAGATGATTGTCAAAGGGTAAAAAGTTTCAGGAACAAGTAAGTTCTAGTGATCTATTGCACAGTTATGATGGCTATAATTAGTATAACGTATTGTGTATTTCAAAGTTGCTAAATGAGTAGATTTTAAGTGTTCTCACCACAAAGAAATGTGTGCATGGTAATGGATATGTTAATTAGCTTGATTTAATCATTTCACAGAGTATACATATATTATAATATCACATTGTACCCCATAAATATATACAACTATCTGTCAATTTAAAAAATTCAAGGGACACAGAATAGGCAAAATAATCTCGAAAAAAGAAAACAAAGATGGAAAACTCACACTTCCCAATTTCAAAACTTACTACAAAGCTGTAGTAATCAGGTCAGTGAGGTGCTGGCAGAAGGACAGACACATAGATCAATGGAATATAATTGGAAATCCAGAAATAGACATTCACTTTCTAGTCAAGTGATTTTCAACAAGGGTGCCAAGACCATTCAATGGAGAAATAACAGTCTTTTCGAGAAATGGTACTGGGGAAATTGGACATTATATGCAAAAGAATAAAGTTGGACCCATACCTTACACTATCTACAAAAATAAACTTGTATTGGATCAAAGACCTAATTGTAGGACCTAAAATTGTAGAACTCTTAGAAGAAAATATAGGTATAAATCTTTGTGACCCTGAGTCAGGCATTGGTTTTTTTTTTTGGGGGGGGGGTTGGTGGCTGACTGGTATGAGGCTCTGAACCTGCAACCTTGGCATGACCAGCACTATGCTCTCCCAGGTGAGCTAACTAGCCAGCCCCGGTTTTTTGTACATGACACTAAAATCACAAGCAACAAAAGAAAAATAAAGTAAACTTCATGAAAATAAAAAACTTTGTGAGTTGAAGGACACTGTCAAGAAAGTAAAAAGAAAATCCACAGAATAGGAGAAAATATTTATGAATCATGTATTTGATAATGAACTTGTGTCTAGAATATATAAGGAATTCCTATAACTCAATAAGAGACAAATAACTCAATTCAAAAATGGATAAAGAATCTGAATAGACATTTCTCCAAAGAAGTCATACAAATGGCCAGTCAGCACATAAAAAGATGCTCAGCAGCATGAATCATTAAGGGAATGCAAATCAAAGCCACAATGAGATATCACTTCATGCTTACTAGGATGTCTCTAATCAAAAAGACACAGGATCGAGGGAGCAAGATGGCGATGGGTCTGGAGTGAGCGTGCCAGAGGATAGAGAGAGCCTGTGAAGTGTGCGCTGCGCTGCCAGAGTACTATTTGCATTTCTAAGAGCAACAAAAAACAAATAAATCACTGATCAACTAATCTACAACGAAAAAAAAGCAACTACAGTCTCGAGGTTTTAGGGCCGATGCAAAAGAAGATTCCTGAGAGCGCCGCAACCGCGCCGGGAGACCGAGCAGCCCAAGGCAACAAAGGCCAGGAAAGACTCG
>NW_007726829.1:52623-61681 GCF_000696425.1 Galeopterus variegatus
CCACCTGCTCTTTTATTTTGATGTGCCAATGGGAAAACAACTTGAAGGCAAAGGCATGAAGATCTGCAGTCAATTACAAGTGACAGATTTATCTACTCATAATCTACTCATAATGCTGCTCAGAAAGAGAAATCAAGAAAGACTGCCCATTTACAATAGCCACCAAAAAAATAAAATACCTAGGAATTGAGCTAACCAAGGATGTGAAAAATCTCTATAACGAGAACTACAAACCACTGCTGAGAGAAATTAGAGAGGATACAAGAAGATGGAAAGATATCCCATGTTCTTGGATTGGAAGAATCAACATAGTGAAAATGGCCATACTGCCCAAAGTGATATATAAATTCAATGCAATCCCCATCAAAATTCCAAAGACATTTCTCTCAGAAATGGAAAGAACTCTGCAGACATTTGTATGGAATAACAAAAGACCTCGCATAGCCATAGCAATGCTGAGCAAAAAAAATAAAGCTGGAGGCATAACACTACCTGACTTTAAACTATACTACAAAGCTATAATAACCAAAACAGCATGGTAATGGTATAAAAACAGACACATTGATCAATGGAACAGAATAGAGAATCCAGAAATCAACCCACACACTTAAGGCCATCTGATCTTTGACAAAGGCACCAAGCCTATTCAATGGGATCGGGACTGCCTCTTCAGCAAATGGTGCTGGGAGAACTGGATATCCATATGCAGGAGAATGAAACTAGACCCATACCTCTCACCATATACTAAAATCAACTCAAAATGGATTAAAGATTTAAATATACACTCTGAAACAATAAAACTTATTAAAGAAAACATAGGAGAAACACTTCAGCAAATAGGGCTGGACACAGACTTCATGAATACAACCCCAAAAGCACGGGCAACCAAAGGAAAAATAAACAAATGGGACTATATCAAACTAAAAAGCTTCTGCACAGCAAAAGAAACAATTAACAGAGCTAAAAGACAACAAACAGAGTGGGAGAAAATATTTGCAAAATACACATCCGACAAAGGACTAATATCCAGAATATATAAAGAACTCAAACAACTTTACAAGAAAAAAACAAGCAACCCAATCAAAAAATGGGCAAAAGAGCTAAGCAGGCATTTCTCTAAAGAAGATATACAAAAGGCCAACAGTCATATGAAAAAATGCTCAACATCACTCAGCATCCAGGAAATGCAAATCAAAACCACACTGAGATACCATCTCACCCCAGTGAGGATGGCTAAAATCCAAAAGACTTTGAACGATAAATGCTGGCGAAGTTGTGGAGAAAAAGGAACTCTCATACATTGTTGGTGGGAATGCAAAATGGTGCAACCCCTATGGAAAATGGTTTGGAGGTTCCTCAAACAGCTGAAGATAGAGCTACCATACGATCCAGCTATCCCACTACTGGGAATATACCCAAAGGAATGGAAAACATCAAGTCGAAGGTATACCTGTTTCCCAATGTTCATTGCAGCACTCTTCACAATAGCCAAGAGCTGGAATCAACCCAAATGTCCATCATCGGATGAGTGGATACAGAAAATGTGGTATATCTACACAATGGAATACTACTCAGCTATAAAAATGAATGAAATACTGCCATTTGCAACAACATGGATGGACCTTGAAAGAATAATACTGAGTGAAACGAGTCAGGCAGAGAAAAAGAAATACCACATGTTCGGAGGGGAGAGAGGGAGGAGGGAGGGAGGTGTCGGTGATGGGCCATAATAATCATATACATTGTATATTGACAAAATAAAAACTTAATGAAAAAAAAAAGACACAGGATGTAGAAAAACTGGAACCCTCAGACACTGCCGTGGGAATATAAAATAGTGCAGCTGCTTTGGAAAAGAGTCTGGCAGTTTCTCAAAAGGTTAAACATAGATTTACTGTATGATCTGGCAATTTTACTTCTAGGTTATATACCCAGAGAAATGAAAACATTTGTCCACAGAGAAACTCATATGAGAATGTTCATAACAACATTGTTCATGATAGCCAAAAAACATAAATAACCCAAAAGTCCATCAACTAATGACTGTGTAAACAGAATATGGTGTATCCATAAAATGGAATGTCAGTCAGCCGTGAAAAGGAATGCAGCACTGACACAGGCTATGCTGTGGATGAGCCTTAAAAACGTTACGCTAAATCCCACCATGCTGCCCCTCCCTGCGTCCAGATGTTGCTCCATGTAGTGGGCTGAATAGTGGCCCCCAAAAAGATATGTCCACGTCCTAAGCCCCAGAACCTGTGAATATCACTTTATATGGCCAAAGATGTGACTAAGTGAAGGATTATCAGAGGAGGAGCTTACCCTGAATTTCTGGGTGGTCCCTAATTGCAGCCACAAGGGTCTTTGTAAGAGTGAGGTAGAGGGAGTTTAGAAACGGACACAGGAAATGACCATATGAAGACTCAGGCAGAGACTGGAGTGGTGCAGCCACAAGCCAAGAAAAGCTGGTGGTGCAGCCACAAGCCAAGAAAAGCTGGAAGAGGCAGGCAGGATCCTCCCCTGGGGGAGTGCGGTCCTGCCCCATCTTGATCTTGGACTTTCTGCTTCCAGAACTGAGAGAATCAGCATCTGCTGTTGAAGCCACCTGGTCTGTGATCATTTGTTCCAGTGGCCACCGGACACTCCCACATTTCTGGTTCCTGCAGCATCAAATGTCTCCTCTCCTGTGCCATGTCCTCAGCATCTCCCACCTAAGCCTGTGCCTCCCTCGAGCTACCTCTTCATTCCTCTGCCTCTCTTGAGTTGTCCTGAGCTGTCCCTCCTCTGACTTTCCCTGGACACCTCCTCTCAGCCTGCACTCGTCAAGGGCAGTAATTGCAGACCGTGGTTGCCACAAGTAGGGGGACATCTCGTGCTCAGCAGCCCTGATGGAAGGGGAGACCCACGGAGCTGGGACAGGGGACTCTGCCTGGTGCTTCCTCTCCTTGCCTCCCCCATCTGCAGATGGTGAACCCCACCCAGTCTCGGTCCTCAGAGCTCCCCACACTTCTTCCCCCCACTTGCTCCCCAGGGACTGTTGAGCTGATGGAGCAGCCTGTGGGCCCCCCAGGAGTGCTGGGGGCCAAGAAGTGGGCACGAGTGACCCTGGGTGGAGGGGGCATGGGTGACAGTGCTGACCCAGGTCCATTTGTATAAACATGCACAGTGCAATCTAATGCCATTGAAATGTTGTACATGGAATACCAGAAGAATGTACACTAAAATACACTAAAAATAGTAGGGTTTCTTCTGGGAGGCAAAATTGAAGAAATAAATTTTATTTTATTCTATTCACTTATTTTTATTTTTTACAATAAAAAAGTATTACTTTTGTGACAAAGAAGAAACAATAAAATTTATTTTTTTAATTCTGTAAAGTCTGTGTTGGGGCCTGGGTGGGATCAGGGTGGGGCCTGGGGCTGGGTGTGGTGCAGAGCCTGGGGTCCTGGTGGACCATGTGAGGCCTGTAACTGAGTGAATCCGGGCATCTGCAGTGCTCTGAGGGAGGCCAGGCTTTCCTGCATCTGCGGTGGGACATGGGTGTGGAGGGAAGGGAGGCAGCAGGAGACCAGCACAGGGACCAGCACAGTGATTTCCAGGTCAGCGTGGCAGGGTGGATGGGGACAGCCCACATGCCACCTTAAGCCCACCCCTCCTGACCTCTGACCCTGCACCATTGGCATACATGTTACCCTCCGCCTATGCCCACTGTCTGCTCTCTGCCCCTCCCCTCTTTCGCCTTCAGTGTCCAGAGCCCAACTCAGCAGGTCACTGACCCATGGCCAGGCTGTAACTAGTCAGTTGACCAGCCGCTGATTCTTTCAGAACTTTAAGAAACATGAAAAGAATGAACCAGTTAGCAGGGGGCAAAGGTGAGAGGGTTGAATAGGAGCATGAACTCAGTCAGCCAGACCAGGCCAGGCCATGTGAACCAAACTACATGGAAGCAGAAGAGATGTGGGGCACAGAAGCTTCCAGAAGGTGGAGACATCTGAGCAGATATGAAAAATGGGGAGGAGGGTTTTTCATAAACAACTTTCAAAAGATCTCCATAATCCTTGCAACAAAGAGGACAAAACTATATGCCCAGGGGACCCTGCTGTGAAGTGGCCATCTATCCCCTGCCTGCTCCTGCCCTGTTCTGCCAGCCCAGCCCCTGTCCCTTTCTCCCTAACCCTCACTGATGGCAAAGGAGACCCTGTGAAAAGGTAGCTGTGGGTGACTTGGCCCAGCTCATGTCCCCAGCCCCCACCTCTGCTGGGTTAGACTCTGCAGGGAGAATGGCCATAGCAGTCCCACCTGCTTCTGGACCCATCTCCCTGCCACACCTGCTCAGCCAAGTCTCAACAATGTTCTTTCAGACATCTTCATCCTCTCTACCCACAACCCACCGTTAAAAAACAAAATGTCAACAAATTTAGTTTAAAGATCTAATTGGCTTTTATTAGTGATTCATGAATTGGGCAGCATCTCATCTAAAGATTTAGAAAGGGTGCTCCTACGAGCTGAGCCTCTGCCTTATCAGAAGAAAAGGGCTGAAGAAAGCAGAAACGGGAACAAAAAGGGGGTTGATCATTTTAAAGTTTCTTTCCTTACAGGGGTAAAACAAAGGGGCTTCCCTATCATACTGGCCCAAGTAAACAGAGCACCTTCTGATTGGTTGCTGTACATCTCCTGCTTTTTGGAAAACTGGTCCATTTCTAAGTTCAGTTTGATTACATGGCGTAACCAGTAATTTATTAAATTTTCAGTCAAAATTTATTCCCTGTTTAAATTGCTCCTTCTTTCAGTAAATTTCCATAACTAACTTCTCATTCTGTTTCTTTCTGTCTACCTATATGATAACAGCTCTGGTGCAAAAGTTATGGGTTGTGTATGTAAAGTGTTTTGGCAGGACCATTGGAATTAGCTTGGTCCAACACAAACCAGGCTACACTGGTTAAGCCCACATACCTCTCTACTGAGCCTACACGAATGTCTGACCTTTTGACATCAGAGGGCTGAAAACTCCACCTCCAGATCCCACTAATGCCATCATTTTCTGAACAGGCAGAGACATGCAGGTGGCTTGTGCCTGCACAGATCGCTGAAAAACCCCCTGAAATGCTTTAACCAATCACCATCCCCCATGCCTTGCACCACTCATAACCACTTCCCCACAAATATATCTTCTTTCTTACTGTGAACAAGATGGATTTGAGATATATATCTCCTGTCTTCTCACTTGACCATCTTGTGAATAAACATTTTTCTCTGCTACAAAAACTGGTTCTTGGTGTTTGGCTTTCCATTGTGTGGGGGCAAACAAACTCCATTTGGTTTGCTAACAGTGGCACCTAGCATGAGTGTCTCCATTCTGGTTTGGTCTGGTCTGTTGGGGCTAGTGCAGGAGCATAGTCTAAAACAATGGCCTCCCATAAATTTTACTTAACCCCACCTAGCTCAGCTCCCTGCTCACTCCATGAAATTTTTTTTTTTTTTTTTTTTGTCAGCTGGCTGATATGGGGATCTGAATCCATGACCTTGGTGTTACCAGCTCTCCCAAGTGAAATAACTGGCCATCTCTCACTCCATGAATCTAACAATAGCTCCTGTCTTTGGTCTTCCTTGTTCCATATTCACCTCTCAGACTCATCTCCCTAGAATACAACATGCGCATTCTACTTTGCTTGATTTTTTTTTGTTCTCTATTGTCTACAGCATAAATCATGATACATCTACAAAACAGGCAGTTATTAAGAATATTTTTAAGGCTTTTGAATACGTTTTTCTGAATCTACACATAATGCATCTTTGCTCACAATTTGGTGCATTTTCCTCTTATCATTTTTTAAACGCCTTTTAAAATACTTTTTTAGATTTCCCTACAAATACATTACCACATATTTTCATTTCTCTATCTACACACACACTTTGTTGTTTTGGTTTAACCTTGTGAGACTTAGTTGCCAACCCATGACCCTTCACCTGGAAGTACTTCCCCTCGACAGTCTCTTAAGAGCAAGGACATTCTCCCATACCCATAACATGGTTATTTAACATCCATTCAAACTAAAATAATTTTAACAAATAAAAATTAAAAAGTAAGAGTGAACATCCATTCAATGCTATTATCTAATCTCTAGTACAAAATCAAGTTTCTCCAATTGTCTCAGTAACGCACCCCCACACACACCCCCCACCCTGCTCCCCAGTCCAGGCAAGAATCTTGGCATTTGCTTCTCCCGTGTCTTGTCTCCCTTGATCTAGACCATTTCCCCAGGCCTGGCATTCTCTGAGAGTCTGGGCCAGTTCTGGATCCTGAGCCTCTGTCTGGATTTGTTTGGTTGTTTTCTCATGATCAGATTCATGTTGACCATTTCTGGCTGAAACTTCCACTAGGAGGATTCTGTTTCCTGCATGTCAGCTGGTCTCACTCTTGGTGGTGTTGACTTTGGTCATTTGGTTAAGGTGGTGTCTGATCAATATCTTTGTTATAAAGGTTCCTGTCTCCCCTGTAGTAGCCTGTGGAAAGACCATGTACTCCATAAATGCTTTTTGAGAAACTAAAATGTTGGCATCATAAAACTTTGTAGCCTGTTTTCATTTAGCAAATGTGAATGTCTTCTTATCCCATTAAATATTCTCCGAAATCATGATTTTTGGGTGCTGCATAAATTCCAACCTATGAGTATGTTCTACTTAACCATTACCTGCTAGGATTTAACTATTAACTTACTAACATAAGCTCCACAACAGTAAGGATTTTTGTCTGTTTTAGTTGCTGTTATATTTCCAGCACTGGGAACAGTGTCTGGTGTACAGCAGAAGCTCAACAAAAGTTGTCGAATGAATGAATACAGCTTGTGTCTAATTTTTCAGTGTCATAGATAATGTCATAGTAAACATCCTTGTATGTAAATCTTTGAAGTATTTATTTTATGAGAATTACAGACAATATTTATAAGAAGGGAAATTGTTTATTTTGAAAATGTGAAAAGATAAGATGCAAAAATCATATTATACCATAATCTCCACAACATAAAGATATACAAAGAGAAAAATATATACAAAGAAAAAACTAAATTAAAAAATAAAAAAGATATGCAAAGAAAACCATCTGAGAAAAAATAGAGCAAAAAATTAACAGGGATTATCTCTGAACATTCAGGGAAAGGTTTTGATTTATTTTACATATTTCTGTATTGTCCTCAATTAGAGTATATTTCTTGTATGCAAAGCAGCAGCAGCAATTTTTTCTCTTAAAGTTAATTTTGCAAGTTAAGAATAGGTAAAACTATGCATGCTTAGCAGCCTGTGATAATAACTGAGGTACTGGTTAAAAACCAAATTCGGTTTTAAGCCACACTGACTACAGGAGAGCGTTGACTGGCAGGAGCCCCAGGATGCTGTGCTAGGCAGGCCACATTTAAGATATCGGGTTCCCTTCCTGGTGTCATATTTTAAAAGTGATATTGTCTAACTGGTGCCTGTTTAAAGGACAATGACCAGTTGGCATGGGGTCTGAAAATCAGGTTACTATTAACACTTAAAGAACCAGACACATTGTTCTCTAGCAGAATACCCAAGGGGGGGATGGGAAATCTCTCCTGGTATTTGAACAGCTGTCAAATAACCTAGTGAGGATTGTTATTTTATGCAGTTTTAGAGGGAAAGTTTCAGGAAGACAGACTTCTTCCCAGTAAATAAGGAAGACTTTCCTAAAATTCATATAGCATAAAACGAAAATACTATCTAGAAAGGAGTGGGCACTAAGTGGCCTCACCCAGGGGTGCCACAGCTGGAGCTGCTGCAGCAGGTAGGAGTGACAAAGCTGCCTGTGCTGGGGGCAGCAGGGACCCTCAGTGTGGTCCCTTCTGGCCTCCTCCATGAACCTGCCTGCAACCCCCCCCAAACACATGTCCTCTTCTGACGCAGAAGAGTCAGGGCCGGCTGGTGGCTGCCCCCACTTCATTCGGATCTCTTCCTCAGGGCCGGCTCCCTGGAGAATCGCTCCCTCATCCCCCTTCACTCCCCAGCCTGTGATCTTGCTTTATTTTCTTCCTAACACTCTCCCAGATGGACACATTGTTATCTGTTGAGTCATTTCCTTCTGTTTGTCCCCTCCAACATGCTTGTGCCGAGTGCAGAGGGGCCTTACTGTCCTGGTTCCTAGAGACAGACCAGGGTTCACAGAGCCCAGACCGTGGCTGCCATGTAGCAGGACTGCCATATCTGTTCAGTGAACTCATGATTCCCAAAGAAACAGAGCACAGTGTCCAGACGTAGCCTTCAGGGAAGGAATTTCAGGAATGTTAAAAATTAATTGTGGAGTGTCCATCAACGGATGAGTTGATAAGCTAAACGTGGTCTATCCATACAATGTAATATTATTCGGCCATAAGAGGAAGGAAATCCTGACACATGCTACCACCTGGACGAGCCTTGAGGACATGATATTAAGCCAGTGACAAAAGGACAAGTACTGTAAGATTCCACTTCTGTGAGGTCCCTACAGTGGTCAAAGTCACAGGCGCCAGAGGCTGGGGGGAGGAGGGAACGGGGAGGTAGTGTTTAATGGGGACAAAGTTTCAGTTTGGGAAGGTGAAAAAGTTCTGGGGACGGATGGCGGTGATGGTTACACAATAATGTGAATGTACTTAATGCCACTGAATCGCACACTTAAAAACGGTTAAGATGGTAAATTTTATATGTATTTTACCACACTAAAAAAAAGTGGAGGGTAATCGAGAGAACGTAATCCTCCTAAACCTAGGGTGGGAAAAAGTCGAGGATAACTTCAAGTGTGATAATAACATCTGAAAGGTCCAAACTGATCAAAGCGGGGCGAGAAGAGCTCTGCAGTGACTTGAAGAGAGTTTTAAGGGAGGCGGACCTCTGGGAAGAACTGAGCGGTGAGGAAAGCGAGCTGGGGCGGTTAGGTTTCGTTTTCTGTCTTAACAAGGGGCCTCTCGGGTCGCTATCAGGACCGCGTTCCCTAACTGGCACCGCTGGGGCCGGGCGAGCGCAGGACTCCCCGCCGGACGGGGCTCATCCCTTCTCCCCCCTCCCCCCTCCC
>NW_007726829.1:62868-106195 GCF_000696425.1 Galeopterus variegatus
GGCCGGGCTGGGGCCCCGGGGCTCTGCCGCCCACCTGCCGGCACCTGCC
This sequence comes from Galeopterus variegatus, assembly GCF_000696425.1. Taxonomy (NCBI): domain Eukaryota; kingdom Metazoa; phylum Chordata; class Mammalia; order Dermoptera; family Cynocephalidae; genus Galeopterus; species Galeopterus variegatus. The sequence goes on from NW_007726829.1 coordinate 62,918, forward strand.
ATGCGTGCGTCGTGGTCTCGGGCAGACACGGCCCAGTGGGCGTCGGGGTCGTTCTACCCCTCCCTAAGCCTTTGTTGGGGGCTGGCCGAGGGATGTTAGCGGCCCTCGGGGTCCTCCTGAGCGGGGAAGGCTGGCCGGGCCTTCGCCCCAACCTGGCTCTTCCTGGCTCTGGGACCAGGCGGTCTCACCTTCACGGAGCGCCCCTCTGCTCTCACTGCCCACCAGCAGGTTGATGCGAGAGCCCGCGGAGGCTGTCACCGCCCAAGGGCTGCTCCTGGGCCGGAGGATGCTGCCCTGTCAGCCCTAAGCGGTGATTTTGATGGGGACACCCCTTTCCTAACTGGACATTCTGAAACTAAGACATGAGGATGTCCTGCTCCTTAGGGTTACTTTGGCCTCCCCGGTGCCATATTCTCTCCAGTGCTCTGTTTCCCCTGGGTGCCTTGTTTACCCCTTCATCTGCCCCGTCCCCCCCAGGTGCCTTTGCTCTCCCTAGTGTCCTGTCCCTACCCACCCAGGGTGCCCTGCTCCCTCCTCCTGCCCTGGCCCGCTTGCCCTGCTACCCCTGTGGTCTGCCCTCTTCCCCGCGCCCCCTCCCCCGGTCCTGGGGTGCCCTCTTTCCAGTAACAGAACATCCAAGGTGATGTCTTTAGGTCATTTGTGTTATCACAGAAGATTTCAGAGGGACACACACAGAACGTATGACTTGGTCTAAGACCGTGGTGCATACCAATAGGGTGGACACAGATGCACCATCAGGTCCGGCAAGCTAGAACCAGAGGGTATCCCTTGACACTTGGGAGCAACAGAAGAAGTGAGGGAATCTTAACTTCAGCCAGTGATAGTGACCTCAGGACCCTTGTCACAGCCAAGGTGTGGTTACAGGCTGGAAGTATAAATGAGAAGCAGCAGCAGGTGAGACTGCTGCAGGTGTAGACTTCTGAAGGACAGGCTCATTGTGTTTGGGGTGCATCCTGATTATTGGGATTGATCTCCAAGAGTTGATGACACAAAGGCGGTCACCAGATACTCATTTTACACTTTGTAAACTGAGGCCGGGTTATAGTTGTCTCTTCAGCCATTCACTGAAATGACCCATTCCCAGGTCATTGGTAAATGCGTACTTCTGGACATTTTGTACTACGGCATCCTGATTTAGCCCCACACTTAGGCTGGTCAGTGTTGTGGCCTCACAGGTAGAGGAGACAGGACTTCAGCCACCTGTATATGTGAGCACCCCACCATTGGTACCAAGGACCCCACTCCTGTCCTATTCCAGAGCCTTCATTTCCCTGAGACCCTTTGACCCCAGCGCCCCTCGGGTTGGTCCTGACCCTGGAGCCTTGGAGGCAGTGAGTGCTGCTCTGTGGCCTGCTGGGAGGTATTGCCTGCTGCAGGACTGCCTTACTGCAGTTGGGCCACTTGCTAGGTCCTGCTTCTAGGTGATCAGGCAGGTGGAGAGGTGGGATGGAGTGAGGCTCAGGAGGATCGGTTCAGGAGAGCCACGAGTGCAGCTGCTCTGGGACACCTGGGGAAGAGGGGTCTGGGTAGTAAGTTTTCTGTAGCTGCTTCTGGAGGAAGATGTGACCCAACTCCCAGAAAGCCATGTGGCCTTCTACACTGAGCTCGTGCCAGAGCAACTGTCAAGGGCTCCTGACTTCCAGCTGGAGTTAATACATAGGGAGAGCCTTGGGTGGGAAGCCCCCAGGCAGGCAAGACCTTGCATAATCAGCTAATTCCCAGCCCTGCCTCAGAACCAGGAGGTGGGAGGAGGGTCTATACTCTCAGAACAACTCCCTGTGGGGCCGGCCCGGTGGTGCACTCGGTAGAGTGAGGCGGCGCTCCCGCCGAGGGTTCGGATCCCATGTGGAGACCGGTCCGCTCACTGGTTGAGCGTGGTAAGGGCGCGACACCGAGGGTTGCAATCCTGTTGCTGGTCGCGGTACGGGCGCAACACCGAGGGTTGCAATCCTGTTACTGGTCACGAAAAAAGACAAAAAGGAAAAAAAAAAAAAAGAACAACTCCCTGTGGTCAGGAGCAGAAAGTCAGATGATGCCAGACCTGCAGAGTGGGGGGTCTTCCCAGAGAGATTTGCCCTCAGAAAAGAGACCAGAGAGGAGAGTTCAGGAGCTTGGCAGGAAATCCCCTGTGCAGTAAGGAGAAGTAGAGGAACTGGAAATGTTTGTGTTCTCTGTCCACAGTGTAGGAGCATCAGAGGTGGAATTCCCCAGGCCCATGTGACAGAGGAGGTTGCTTTGGGCCCCTCCCTTGTCCTGTCTCTCTTCTGCTCGCTGTCTGCATTTCCTAGACTCCAGGCTCTCAGACAGTGGTTCCTGGACCAGCAGCAGCACCACCTGTAAACTTGTTAGAAGTGCAGGGCTTCGGCCCCAGCCCATCCTGCTGATGTGAGGTGGGGCTGGGCCGCCAGTGTGACCAGCTGCCATCACCAGTGCTTCAGTAACTGTGATGCCCTGGAGTTGGGGAGCTGCTGCCCTAGGTGACCTGAAATGGGACAGTTCTGCATGGATCACCATCCTTCAGGTCCTTTGAGCTCTAGGCAGTGGCTCGCCTACTTGTCTGCCTGCTTCCCTTTTTGTTGTTCTTTGATTCTTGGGACAGCAAAGGGGCCATGCCAATCAACCCTCTCTGGGCTGAGGAAGGATTGTCACCGCAGCTCTGCAGAAGGGAGAGCTGGTGGCAGTTTTGTAATTAAACTTTTTGTTTTGAGATAATTGTAGATACGTATGCAGTTGTAAGAAATAACACAGAGAAGTCCCTTGTATCCTTTACCCAGTTTCTCCCAAGGGTAACATCTTACAAAACCACAGTAGGGCAGCACACCAGGAGGCTGCACTGATACACTTCAGGGGCCTGTTGCCGCCTTGTGCTCACACCCACCTCCCTGCTGCCAGGTCTGTAGCAGTGGAGGAGACATCAGTGCCTTTCTCCCCTCCCCTCAGGCTTAACCCCGGCAACCACCAGTCTGTTCTCATTTCCCCAATTTAGGTGTGTTGAGAATGCCAAAGGAAGGAATCACACCGTATGTAGCTTCTTGGGTTGCTTTTTCCACTCAGTATAATCCTCTGGAGATTCATCCAGGTTGTTGGGTCTATTGGTACTTGGTTCCTTTTTATGGATGTACCATTGAAGGACATCTGGGCTGTTTCCATTCTTTGGTTATTACAAATAAAGCAGCTATAAACATTCGTGTACAGGTTTTTATGTGAACACAAGTTTTCATTTCTTTGAGATAAATGCCCAGGAGTGCAGATGCTGGTCGTAGTACAGTAGCTATGTGCTTAGTGTTGTAAGAAATGGTCACACTGTTTCCCAGAGTGGCTGTACCTTTTACATCCCCACCAGCAACGTGTGAGAGATCCAGTTTCTCTTTGCCAGCATTTAGTGATGTTATTTTGGCCATTCTGATAGATGCATAGTGGTATCTCATTGTGGGTTTAATTTGCATTTCCCTACCGACTAGTGTGCTGGGCCTCTCTTCATGTGCTTATTTGCCATCTGTACATCCTCTTTGGTGAAGTATCTCTTCACGTTTTTTTGCCTATTTTGTGATTGGATTTTTTCCTCAGTTTTGAAAATTATATATATGTCCTAGGTACTGGCCTTTTGTTGAATATGTGGTTTGCAAATATTCTCCTGTCTGTAGCTTGTTTTTTCATTCCGTTATCATGGTCTCTCACAGAGGAAGAATTTTTAATTTTGATGAAGTTCAGTTTATCTATTTTTTTTTTTTTCTGTTGTGGATCATGTTTTTGGTGTCCAGTCTAAGAACACTGCCTGACCTGGCCTAGATCCCAAAGACTTTCTCCTATGTATTTTCCCGAACATTTTACAGTTTTGCGTTTTACTTTTAAATCCATGAGCCATTTTGAGTTGATTTCTGTATAAGGTGCAAAGTTTAGGCGGCTCTTTTTGGTTTTTGCCTACAGATGTCCGATTGTCCCAGCGCATTGTTGGAAAGGCTTTCCTTCCTGCACTGAACTGCCTCTGCACTTTGTCAGATGTCACTTAGGCGTATTTGTGAGGGTCTCTTTCAGGTTCTCTAGTCTCTTCTGTTGACCCATGGTTCTGTCTCTCAGTAGCACCCAGTTTTGATTGCCGTATCTCCATTCTTCATCCTGGAATCCGTGCGCTGCTGCTCCAGGGTCCACCCAACAGGTCTGAGGAGGAGTTTTTGGCTGTTGGCAGGTCCCCTCCCCCAGTGTCACCATCCCAGAGGCAGGCTGTGGCCGGGATGCCAGCCTTCCTGGACAGGTGCAGGTGTCCTGAGCCTTCTGGAGCTGCTGGCCCTTGCCTTGTCTGGCCTCTGCGTCCTGGGCAGGTCTCGGTGTCGGGGAGAGGAGCCTTGGGGCCAGAAATCCTGTCTGGCTCCCCTGAAGGCGTTTCCTGGACCTCCTCCCTTTCCCTTTCCCCTAATTGGTCCCTTCCCCTCCCAGTCCCAGTGCTGGGGTGGGTGAGGACCAGTGGAAGTCCACACACACACAGGCCTCCAGGGCAGGGCCAGTTGCGGTCCCTGCTTTACTTCTCACCTGCCCTGGGGCCCTGGGCTCGGGGCTGGCCCTCTGCCAGCCTCCAGGTCTGTATTTGTGGAGGGAATGAGGATGGTCCTACCTCCACTGGTGCTGAGCTACGTGTGAGGCCCCTGGCCAACACACAGGAATGCCAGCTGGGGTTAGGTGGGTGCTGGGGTCACCCTTTCTCTCCTGGGCCAGGTGAGTGCTGGAGTGGCAGGATGGAAGCCATCAGAGGTCAGCATGCCTCGGGTGGCACATCTGTGTGTCTGGCAGCCTTGCAGCCCTTAAACAGCAGTGATGTCCAGGACAGAACATGCCCTGGCCTCCCCTGGGGACCCCCCAAGAACCAGCCACACGGCCTCTCACTCACCCAGTGCTGCAGCCAGTGTGCCTCTGTGGTCAGAGTGGGTAGAGGTGGACCTGGAAGGTGGCCCTAGGGGTGTCAGGACACAAGGCAGTACCAGAGAGGGCCCTGGGGACAGTCCAGGAGTAGGGTCCTGGCGGATGTCTGGGCCCGCAGCCTGTGGTGTTGGAACAGGTGGCACTTGGAAGCAGCCTGGAGGTGTGGTCACTTCTGGTCACTTATGTGGTTCGTTTACTAAGTGGGGAGAGCAAACCTGGCACAGTGGGAGAAGTCCCCTGGTGTCAGCAGGCTGTCCCTATGGGCGGCCACACTTCATCCTCTCCCGATCTGCTGCCACTATTGCCCTGTCCCGAGTACCAAGTCCATTGTCCACTCAGCCCCATCTTGCGGAGATGGTTCAGTGTCCCCACCCCGCCCAGCTTGTAAACACCAGCTGTGTCGTGGTCTCTGCTGTGCTCACCAACCCTCCTCCTATTGGGAACTTGCTATGGGTGTCACAGATGGGCCTTGAGGTCAGGGGTCGGGGGTTGGTTCTCCTGGCCCCTGTGCACATCAGTCCCAGGCAGCCCCTCTTGGTGCAGTCTGGGCCAGTTCTGAGGTCCCCCTCATCTGGAAAGGAGAGGGCCCTCTTGGTGAGAGGATGCTGCCAGCCAGGGGCTAGGCTGTGGCCCTCACCCTACTCCAGCAGGTATCCCATGTGCCCCTGCCCCAGGCCAGGCTTAAGGGCAGCTGCCCACCGTACCCCTGCACTCCCCTTTTGACCTTCTCAGCCCCTGGCCTCCAGATCCCCTCCCCAGCTATGTGGGCTGTCCAGGGTGGGCAAGACCCTGCACCGGTGGTATCCCCCTGACTGGCCCTCTCTCCCACCTCAGGGTCTTCTGAGGGGTTCCTGGCAACCGAGTCCTCTGTAACCCCAGTCTTAGATTCTCCCTGACTTTGCATCTCCAGGCCTTGGTGGGGAGGGGGAGTATAGAAAGTGTTTGGAGTGAGAAAGCCTGTTACCGGGGTTCATCCAGGGGCCTGGGTGGCAGGATCTGGGTGAGAAAGGGTTTGTGCTGGCTTCCCTGCTGGCTTTGCAAGGGCAGGGGTTTGCCAGGGTAGGTGGGGTGGACAGATAGAAAGTGTTTGGAGTGAGAAAGCCTGTTACCGGGGTTCATCCAGGGGCCTGGGTGGCAGGGTCTGGGTGAGAAAGGGTTTGTGCTGGCTTCCCTGCTGGCTTTGCAAGGGCAGGGGTTTGCCAGGGTAGGTGGGGTGGACAGTGGGCAGCACCCTACACTGCCCTGGGCTCCCTCCAGCCTCCACCCTGCTGAAAGGGGCTGCCCACTGCACCTCAGCTAACATCCCTTCCTGCCTGTCCGGCAGCCAGAGCAGCTGAGTCCCAGATAAGCACCGTCAGACCCGGCCTGTAGGCTGCTCCGTTGCCAATGAACTCCATGAACCCCATGAAACCTGCCCTGCCCCCCGCACCACACGGGTGAGCGTGGGCTCCTCTCTCTGCCCCTCTCAGGCCCTGGGTGGGGAGGCGTTGCTGGAAGGTCCTGGGCTCTCGGGCACTGGGGGCCTCCTGACCCAGGCCTCATCAGCCTCTCCCCTGTAGTGATGGTTCATTCGCTTACGAGTCTGTGCCTTGGCAACAAAGCGCCACTCAGCCAGCTGGATCACTGTCAGTGGTCACTACTGTGTGGGGAGTCAGCAACGCGACCCAGAGCCAGGTAAGCACCCACCTGGGCCCCACTCCTGAGCAGCCAGAGCCTCGAAGCACTTGGTGGTGCTTAGCACCTTCTTAGAGCTCTGGGTGGCCAAGAGGGAAGGCTGGGGCATGAGTCCAGGGCAGCCGAGAGGTGAGGCCAGGGCTTCCTGAGTCTCCCAAGTTCTCGGGCACTGGTTCTCCTTCCACACTTGCCACGGGACTTTCTTCTAGCTTCATCTGGCCTCCACAGACCACCCTGACCTGACCTGGGAGCAGCTGCTTCCCTACTCCCCATGCAGCTCTCCCAGCCCCTCCCCCTTCTATTCCACCACCTGCCAGGCCTCTTGGTTTCTAGCACTTTAGAGCTGCTGCTTGAAGCAGGTTGTTTGGCTGGTTCCCTTTGGTGATTCCTGCATTCTCATAGGTTTTGGGGAATCCCATGGGCCCTGCGGGGAGCCCCCCTGGTGGCTCCATGATGCCCGGCGTGGCAGGCAGCAGCTCTGCCCTGACCTCCCCTCAGTGTCTCGGACAGCAGGCGTTTGCTGAAGGTGGTGCCAGCAAAGGCTACGTGCAGCAAGGCGTGTATGGCCGTGGGGGCTACCCTGGGGGCCCCAGCTTCACCACCGGGTAAGGAGGACCCTTCACCTAGCAGGTGTGCTAGGAGCCAGGAAGCTGGTGGGCACCTCGGAACTGGGACACTGATCAGCTGGACGTTGCCTCTGCTTCCCCACTGGCTCAGACAGCTGCAGTGGAGGGTCTAGAAAGAACGGGCTCCCCCGTAGGTGCTGCATGAGCAGGTCTGGCCCCCATGAGCCCACACAGAGAGCATGGTACTCCTGTGTCTCTTGCAGGTATGCAGGCGGCCCAGGGAGCCTGGGCCTCCCTTCACACACCGCACGACCCTCCACTGACTTCACACAAGCAGCAGCTGCTGCTGCTGTTGCTGCTGCAGCTGCCACAGCCACGGCCACGGCCACAGCCACTGTGGCTGCCCTCCAGGAGAAGCAGAGCCAGGAGCTGAGCCAGTATGGAGCGGTGAGTCCCCCTAATCCTCCTGCAAGGTGACCAGCATGTACGGAACTGGGAGGGAGACTCTGGGACAGGTACGGAGTGTGCTGGGGGCTTGTGAGGCCAGTGAAAGAGAGAGGGGTGGGAAGGAGGGAGGGTCTGAGGGGACAGGGCCCTGGGCAGCCTGCGAGGGGGTATGGTGCCCACAGCAGCAGGGGGGCAGTACACCCATTTTTTGGAGCTCTTTGTGGGTGGGGCCTGGACTATTCCTCCTTTTTCTCTTCCCAGATGGGGGCCGGACAGTCTTTTAATAGCCAGTTTCTACAGCATGGAGGTCCTCGGGGGCCCAGCATCCCCACTGGCATGAACCCCACTGGCATGGGAGGGGTGATGGGCCCTGCTGGCCTCTCTCCTATGGCCATGAACCCCACCCGGGCAGCAAGCATGGCACCCTTGTACGCAGGGCAGCGCCTACCCCAGCAGGGGTACCCTGGACCTCCACAGGCCCAGCCACTGCCCCGTCAGGGGGTCAAGAGAGCCTACTCCGAGGTGAGTGTCCAGGCCACCCAGCTGGGCCTTGGGTGCTGACTCCCTCATCCAAGTGTCCTTCAGAGCTGTGGTAAGAGTGGGCTTCTGCACATGAGAGAGAACTGCCTGTGCTCAGTGACACTGCAGCAGGGTCCCCACGGGGACCAGGGAGGCCCTGTCCCTCCAGCACATGGGATGCTGCTTTCTTGTTGGGAACCGACTCCCCTGAAGTCTTTTCTTTCTCCCCCCGGGCATGTTGCCTCTTCTTCAGGTGTATCCAGGGCAGCAGTACCTGCAAGGAGGCCAGTACGTGCCCAGCACTGCCCAGTATGCGCCCGGGCAGCCCCCTGCCACCTCCCCATCCTACCCCGGGCACAGGCTGCCCCTGCAGCAGGGCATGGGCCAGTCCCTGTCCGCACCTGGCCCTGTGGGACTGCACTACAAGGTAGGGCCAGCTCTCCTGGGCCCTGTGCTGGGCTCCATGCCATGTGCAGCAGGATACATAGGGGACCCTGAGGCAGTCCTGCCCTCAGGGAGTGACAAGCTGAGTGAGGGGTAGGCCCAGAGCCTCACCAGGGGTCCTAACCAGTGCCAGAGCAGCTCCCAGAGTGGGGAGTCCAGTTCCAATAGGACCCTCTGCGAGATTCGTATATCTTGGAAATTTGGTGTTGGGAGCAGCCAGCAGGCACCTAAACCATTTGAATGACCCTTATGGAAAAGTGTCCCTATTCCCTCTGAGTGCTGCAGAGGAGTCCAGTGAAGAGGACACAGGCCCTTGCTGCCTGTGGTGCACACCGTCGGGGTGGGGGATGGCCTGGACGGCTGGTGGTATAGCTGGAAGATGAGTTGGAGTAGGGAGTTGGGGAGGGAGGGGCGAGTGCGCCTGTGTCTTTTCAGCCCCTCCGACGTGTGGGGTCACCTCTTTTTCTGTAGCAGTTATTTTTTCGTTATGAAGTCAGTAATGTTCCTTGTAGATTATTTGAAAAATACAAGACAGTATAAAGAAGAACAGAGAGGCCAGTGCCCATGGGTGTGGTGGGCTTCTAGGATCAGTCTGGGCCCAGCTGGAGCAGGCTGGAGCTCCGGGCACACGTGGTTTTCTCTCCCGCAGCCCACAGAGCAGCTCACCAGGCAGGGTGCCAGCTTCAGCGGGGGTGGCATCAGCTGCAGCCCGCCCAGCCTGAGTGGGGTAGGGGGTCTGCAGGGAGGCTCATGGGGTGGGTGTATGGAGAGGGAGCACGCAGGCCAGAGGAAGCGTGTGTGCCCTGCCAGGCACCCCTGGGGCGGCCTCCTACCCACCTGTGTTGCCATGGTTCCCAGCAGGTGCTCTGTGAACAGACTCCACCCCCCTGCCATCCTGCCTTGACTGTTTGTGCTCATCCCCTACAGCCTGCCCGCTCCATCCCTGGCTACCCCAGCTCCCCACTGCCGGGGAACCCCACGCCACCCATGACCCCCAGCAGCAGTGTCCCCTACATGTCCCCAAGCCAGGAGGTCAAGTCTCCCTTCCTGCCTGACCTCAAGCCCAGCCTCAGCTCCTTGCACCCGTCGCCCTCTGGTGAGTCTGTCTACACTTGGGACAACAGTGGTGATGAGGCCAGGGTGGGTGTGCGGGAGTCCCAGGACTCCAGAGTTCTGCAGGGAGCTAGGTGGCAGGGGGCCGCTGCTGGGTTCCTGAGAAAAGCCAAGGGTTCCACCTTAAATCATTCAGCGCCCAGCCTTCACCTGTGTTTTCTGTTTGTGGCCTGCTTCATGAATCTGTTGGAGACCATGGATCTTCTCTCTGGAAAGATTCCCATGGCCACAAACTTTTGTATATAATTTCAGGGGATTTATGACCCCCCTGAAGTCCGTTCCTGGTTAAGAACCCCTACTTCCAGGGAGACCACTGCAGCAGGAGTTGGGATCCTAAAACCTAAATTGAGCAATAGGGCGATGGCAGGTGGCCCCCTCACCCTTCGACCTCTCAGACTCTCTAAAAGCACTGGAAAGGCCTTCTGTCTGGGGGTGTGTTCCCTTGTTGGGGGACATAGTTTAGGAGACACTAGGCCAGGACACTGAGGCAAGATGGAACGCCATGACAATTGGCACCGGGTCTCTGGAGAGATGCTCCCAAGGGCCCAGCCACGCCGGCAGGAGGGGCTCCCCTTGCCACAGTCCCTGGGTCAGGGTGGTGGGGAGCAGCCACCCTCCTCGAGGGGCTACAAGACACTCTGGCTGGGGCAGCCCAGCTCACGGCCAGCATGACCTCTGCCCCCAGGAAGCGGCCCTTGTGACGAGCTACGGCTGACTTTCCCTGTGCGCGACGGGGTGGTCCTGGAGCCCTTCCGCCTGCAGCACAACCTGGCTGTGAGCAACCATGTCTTCCAGCTGCGAGACTCGGTCTACAAGACCCTGATGCTGAGGTGAGCCCCACTCGGCCCCCGCCCGGCCCCTGGTCCGTCCTCCCACACTCTCAGTGCCCACTTTCCGGGTGTCCGCCTGTCTCCCCAACTCAGGCCTGACCTGGAGCTGCAGTTCAAGTGCTACCACCACGAGGACCGGCAGATGAACACCAACTGGCCGGCCTCGGTGCAGGTCAGCGTCAACGCCACACCCCTTACCATTGAGCGTGGCGACAACAAGACCTCGCACAAGCCCCTCTACCTGAAGCACGTATGCCAGCCGGGCCGCAACACCATCCAGATCACCGTCACTGCCTGCTGCTGTGTGAGTGTCCCCAGTGGGAGTGTGGGCGGGGTGGGGCCCAGGTGGGGCAGGGCCAGGTTGCAGCATCATCCAGATCACCACCTCTGTCACCTGCTGCCTGGGTGTTCCCTATAGGGCTGTGGGCAGGGGTGTGGGGACGTGGGATGGCCGGGGTGTGGGGACGTGGGATGTCCAGGGTGTGGGGACTTGATCTTTGCAGAAAAAGGGCGCTGCTTCACCTTATAGTTTCCATTTTAATCGGTGCTCCTCGCCCTTTAAGAAAAGGGATCCAGTTAAATACACCCTAGCTGTTTTCCAGTTAGATTAAATTTACTAGATTTGATGCTCACATTAATTATGTAAGAGAAACCAAGCTGTGCAGAAAGCTCATGGGTTTCCGAGTCTCCAGCTGATCAGGCATTCCTGGGTCCTAGCAGGTGTTGGGATCACAGGCAGGCCTTGAGCTGGAAGAGAAAGGATCTGCTTAGGAGTATCGCCAGTCAGCCCAGTTGTGAGGGGTCTGGAGATGGGGCAGCTTTCATGCCATGTTCTGTGGGACTTGGGAGGTTTTAACTCAGACCCACTATGAGCAGGAGGACTTCAGGAGATGGCCTTTGACAGGGAGGTGAGGACTAGGTCGTGGGTGAACAGCAGGTGCAATGCACAGCAGAGCTGTCCAGGCATGAGCTGGCAGGTGCACTGGGTGACCTGAGCCTGTGTGTCAGCGCCCAGTGGAGGATGGAGCCCAGCTGCCGAGGAGTGTGGCTGCCCTGGCTGCGTTCCTGACGGTGCCTGCCTGTTGTGTTGCAGTCTCACCTCTTCGTGCTGCAGCTGGTGCACCGCCCGTCTGTGCGCTCTGTGCTGCAGGGCCTCCTGAAGAAGCGCCTCCTGCCCGCTGAGCACTGCATCACCAAGAGTGAGTGGCTGTCCCGCCCCTCAGCCCTGGGCAGCCAGGCCATGCCTCTGTCAAACACTGCTGCTCTATGTGGGCACATCCCCATGTCACACAAGGCCATCTCCTCTAGGGCAGGTGGCTCTGTGCTGGGGGCAATGGTTAGCTCCAGGTGGCCCTTTGGAGCTGTTGACTGAGCAGTGACCCTGGTTGAAGTCCACATTCATAGCCTCCCCAGTCTTGGGGACCCTTTACTCAAGTCCTTTCCCCTGTCAATGTCAGTAAAGCGGAACTTCAGCAGCGGCACCATCCCCGGGACCCCTGGGCCCAATGGAGAAGACGGGGTGGAGCAGACAGCTATCAAGGTGTCCCTGAAGTGCCCCATCACCTTCCGGAGGATCCAGCTCCCTGCCCGTGGTCACGACTGTCGCCACATACAAGTAGGGGTCACGGCAGAGATTTGCCGGAATTTGCTGCCGTTAAACTGGTCTGAGCTGCTGTGTCAGCCTCGTTTTTTGGGGCAGACATGGACTCTGAGCACCTGGCCATCAGGCTGGTAGGACAGGCCCCCCACAAGGGGGTAGGTGGGCCTGGCTCCCCTCCTCTCTGCCCTGAGACTGGGCTTTTGTTTCTTCTAAATATAATCACTATTTTACTCATATTTTTACTAGCTGCTGCATTCATTGTGTTCCAGTTTTAAAAACCATGAGGATGCAGGGCACAGTCCTCTTCCTGCTCACCCCAGGAGGAGCCACCATCAGTTTGTCTTCGCAAAAGTGCTCTGTGTGTGGACGAGGACACGCTCACGCCTCAGCCTCTGTGGCCACGGTGGCCGCTGCTGTGTCTGAGTTTTCTCTTTGAACATGCCCTGGAGGTGGTTCCCCATCAGCGCAGCTGCCCAATTCTGCTTTGGCCAAAGGGCATTCCAGTCCCGGCAAGGGCTGCTTGGGCTGTTCCCAAACTTGATCCGCTAAAATGATGCTACAGCAAAAACCTGGTGTCTTCCACATGCGCGTACATGGTGGCCAGCTCGCCCCTGCCCACTGTGAAAAATGGTCTCTTTCCCCATCTCTCTGCAGTGCTTCGACCTAGAGTCGTACCTACAGCTCAACTGTGAGCGAGGGACTTGGAGGTGCCCTGTGTGCAAGTGAGTGTTGGAGACATGACATGTGGCAGGGAAGGTGCTGTACATCTCTTTAGAGGCTTTCACGGGTGAAACTTCCAGCAGTGTCACCAGGTACACAGCCTGCTGGAAGGGGTTGCAGCACAGTCCAGGATGGCGCAGTTTAGGGCAGAGACCTCGTACATGGTGGCCTCACTCAGTTACCTCTTTCAGGGTCACCTTGTACAATCACCTCACGCAGGGTTATCTCACGGGTAGGGTCATCTCACGCATAGGGTCACCTCGTACAGTGCCTTACATAGGGTTACCTCATGCAGGGTCGCCTTGCTCAGGGTTATCTTATGCTGGTGACAAGGCTGAGAAATGACAGGGCCTGTGCCCAGGAGGAGGTTGGGCAAGGCTGCTGAGCCCTGTCCCCTTTGTTTTCTACAGCAAGACAGCATTGCTGGAAGGCCTGGAGGTGGACCAGTACATGCTGGGCATCCTAATTTACATTCAGAAGTAAGTGTTCTCTTCCTGCAACCCCAGAACTGTGGCCACCAGAGGGCAGCCCTGGGACAGGCACGGGGTGGGGGTGTGGGGGGCGGGGGGTGCCCCTTGCTGAAGGCAGCCTTCCCAGCCTCTTTCCACCATGGAGAGGGCTCGATTCCAGGCCAGATGTGGCATGGCGTGTGTGTCCTACCTGCATATTGGTCTTGTGCCAGCATCCCACTGAGCACACAGAAGGTGCTGGGGGGCAGCAAGTGTTTGAGTAGAGGGTCCACCTGGAAACCTTCCCGGGGCCGGGAGGGACAGCAAGTTCCAGGCAGGAGGTGACCAGCCCCTACGTGCCCCTGCCCAGTTCTGACTATGAGGAGATCACCATCGACCCCACGTGCAGCTGGAAACCAGTGCCCGTGAAGCCTGACGTGCACATCAAGGAGGAGCCAGACGGGCCGGTGCTGAAGCGCTGTCGCACCGTGAGCCCTGCCCATGTGCTCATGCCCAGCGTGATGGAGATGATCGCCGCCCTGGGCCCTGGCGCTGCACCCTTTGCCCCCCTGCAGCCCCCCTCAGCCCCTGCCCCCAGCGACTACCCCGGCCAGGGTGAGTACAGCAGACCCAGCCTCAGACCTCAGGTGACCCTGGGCAAAACGCTTGTCCTCTCCAGAGCAGTCTCCTCGCCTGTGAGTGTCGCTATGCCGGCAACGAACTAGTTAATAAACGTATTGAGCTAAACCGTGCCTGTCCTCCTGCATGTCCAATCTCAGGGACATGGTGGTGAAGGGACAGTCCCAGCCATGGGCCTAGGAAACAGGCTATGGGGCCTCCACCCTTCCTTCCCCTGGTCTGGAGTAAGGGGCTCTTGGCCAGAGCACCTCTGTGGACTGGCCCTGTCTGGGGCACCCCCCTGGGACGCGCACCTTGCATGTGCGGTGCCTCCACTCCTAGGATGTCCCGAGGCCAGTGCCCCCTCGCAGTGATGAGAAGAAATGCACTTTTCCAAAAAGTGACTTCTGTAAAGCCTGCTGCTATTTAGCAAGTCCCACCCATGCCACAGCTAGCCTCCATCCTGGCACCTCTGCCAGCGTGAGCTTTCCTGCCCTCACCCAAAACCCGACTCTCCTCTCACAGGTTCCAGCTTCCTAGGGCCCGGTACCTTCCCCGAATCTTTCCCACCCACCACGCCCAACACCCCAACGCTTGCTGAGTTCACCCCAGGGCCACCACCTATCTCCTACCAGTCTGACATTCCCAGCAGCCTCCTGACTCCAGAGAAGCCAGCTCCCTGCCTCCCGGGCCAGGTCAGTGCCGAGGGGCCGAGGGGCCTGTCTCCCTAGTGGAGCGCCTGCCCCTGGGCTGTTTTAACTAATTCTTCTCTCCATCCTCAGATGGCACCAGCAGGTCACCTGGACCCTGTCCATAATCCTGGGGCACCAGGGCTGCACACCCCCAACCTTGGGGCTCCTCCAGGTCCCCAGCTGCACCACCCGAACCCTCCCCCAGCGTCCCGACAGCCCCTGGGCCAAGCAGGCTTGGGGCCTGTCAGCGAGCTGACCTTCAATCCTGCTGTGGGCGTGATGGGGCCCCCCAGCATGTCTGGGGCAGGGGAGGCTCCAGAACCAGCTCTGGACGTGAGTACCAGGCCCCACCCTGACCAGCACTGGGAGCCAGGGCTTGAGATGGCTTTTCCCTCATCCCCAAAGCCCACACGCTTCATGGAAGGGAGGATGGTAACCCCTCAGGGAGAGCTGGTCAGACAAGGTCAACTAAATGCAGCTCTTTTGTTCGTGTGCCGGGCACCTGGAGTAGCTGTGGGGCACAAGGTTCCACGTGTGTGAGTGTGGGCTGGCGCCGGGCTGGGCCCGCGGTGGGTGTGTGCGGAATCCTCGGAGGAGACAGGGCTGGAAGCTGACAACCCAGTTCCTGGAGTCTGATTGACCCGTCCATGTGTTCAGTACTTCTGTGTCTTGGCTCACAGGTGGTGTGCGAGTCCAAACTAAGTGCATGAGAGACAGAATTGATTGCTCCTGGACCAGAATAGAAACTCATTGAAGTTCAACAAGAAAAAAATTAGAGCAGCTCAAAGCAGAAAACCCTAGGGGCTTGGAATTCTACCACCTGCATTCACCCTGGGGAATCACACTGGGGATCCCCTTGTGGGCCTGTGCACCCCAGTGTGCTCGTGAGCAGCTGGGCCACCTTGGGCAAGCGCCCTGTGTCCTGGTGGTGAACAGTGTGTCGTGAGCTATTCCTGATCTCAGAGTACCTTCTGCAGGGAGGTCCCAGGCGGTCAGGTGCCCAGCCTGTGGCGGGGAGGGGCTGCTCAGTATGCCCCCTGAGCCTGGGGACAGCTGGGATGCAGTGGCAGGATGGCCACTTGGACATGGCAGGTCTGAGACCAAAACTGCTAATGGCCTCTGCTTTATCCTCAGCTGCTCCCAGAACTGACCAACCCTGATGAGCTGTTGTCCTACCTGGGCCCGCCCGACCTTCCCACAAACAGCAATGATGACCTGCTCTCTCTCTTTGAGAACAACTGATCCTGTGTTAGCCCCCAGCCTGGTGGGGACACACTCAAGATGTCACCAAGGTCCTGCCCTCCACACCTAGCCCCAAAGGACACCCGGTGGTCCTCTCCAACCTCCCCCCCACACACACACCTGTAGCCAGGGCCATCCGCACCGGCCCCATCCCTGAACTGGAAGCAGCTGGTGCTTGGTCAGAGGGTCCCCCAGGCCAGCGGCCCAGCCCCCTCCTCCTCCAAACCCACTGCTGCAGAACAGTTTATCCTGAGGTGCCCTGCCGCCCCTGCCCAGCTGTGTCCACACACCTCACGTCCCTGGTCTCCAAGCCCTGCACCATGTCCTTCCGCCCCTGCCTGTTCCCACCTGGCCTGCATCATGTCCAGCGTTGACCCTTCCATTTCTACACCTTCTCGACCTCGAAGAGCCAGGCGTGCGGTGGGGCCAGCTGCATCCCCTGGGCCTCCGGCTCAGACAGCCCCCATACCCAGCAGCCCCAGTTCTTGAAACCACGCTGAACCCCAGCCTTCAGGGAGCCTAGAACTGTCTCCCAGCCCTGCTGGGTGTGGTGTTGGGGGGGAGGGGGCTGTAAAGCACAACAGTGTACATAGTGTACAAGCATTGGCAGCTGGCGGAGGGGAGAAGCTATTTAAGTCAGCACGTTCCTCTGAGTACAGCCCGGGCCTTCCCTGTGCGTGTCACTCCTTCCCGGGAGCAGATGGCTCAGGGAGACCCTGAGGGGTGCAGCGAGACAGGGAGCTTCAGCCTGGCTGGGCGGGGTGGGCTCTCAGACTCAGCTCTGTGTAAAACTTCTCTAGTGGGCTGCTATCCCAGGTTCCCCTTTTCTGTGAAAGTGAAGAATTAGTACAGCTGTGTTTTTTAAAACCACCTCTCCCATCCCCTTCCTGTGGGCCCACACCCAGGTCAGGAGGAGGAAGACACTGCATCTGCAGGCTCACAGCACGAGCTTGCGGCAGCAGGGCTCCCCCTGCCTCCTGTCTGTGCCGATCTCTATTAAAGGACTCCCTCTTGGTGGGCCTGGCCTAGTCCTTCCTTTGTGCTCTGAGGAGCCTGCGGTCTCCCCCGGAAGCTGGAGACCTGAGTGGAATTTGGCCTCTGCACCTGCAAAGCCTGTGCTGGCTCCGGGGGTCAGGCCAAACTGTGGGTGGCTCTTAGGGCCCCACGTCGTGTTCTGGATGCTCCAAGCCAAGATTCAGCTGCTTCTGCCCCATGGTAAATTTCCTTTTCCCTGGAATTTTCCAAGTTGGCTTCAGCTGGAGATCTATTTTGTGAAGTGTCTCAGGCCCAGAGAGACATTTGCCACCATGTCACCTTCCCTGGGTGTGCCCTGGGGCTGGGAGCCAGCTGCCAGTGGTCAGGCAGCCCCAGCTCTGCCAGGGACCTCACTGGTTCTGGGCTCTGTTCCCTGGAGACCTCTGCTTGCTGCCCCCAGGGGAATGCAGAGGTGTGTCCTTGCTGCCATCTGCCTGTCCAGCTTGGTGGGGTCCAGGTTGCCCTCTCTTCCTGTCCTGGGCCCCAAGGCCCTGTCCCCAAAGGCCTTCTCATCCAGTGGGTGAGAACTGCTGGGAAAAAATAGAAATGTGGGGGTGGTGGGGAGTGGCCAGATCCTGGGCCAGCTGCCAAGGCCTGCCCCACGCTGCGCTGGGGGGAGGGCATCTGCCTGGGAGCCCAGAGGCCGGAGGGGTGTGGAGGAGGGAGGTGCCAGTGTGCACAGGGCCCCAGCAGCTCTGAGTGCCATGCACATGTAAGACCACACAGGTGTGCCTTTTGGGATTCTTACAAAGCCTATTTTCAGCTTTTCTGCCCTCTGGCCGAGGGCATGGAAGAGGAGAAAAGCAAAAGGGGCAACAGCCTGGGCAACACTCCTGATGCTGCGGCAGAGGACATGGGGGGACAGGGCCAGGCGGTGGCACCCTCAGCCACAGCCCACCGTGAGGGGCAGGGCCCCTCCTTTCTCAGAGTGCCAGCTGGCAGTATGCTGGGCACTGGGGTGCCCATCCACTCAGCCTGCGGCAAGTCTGGGTGCTCCTGGGTGGAATGGAGAGACGGGGAGACTGGTACGAGTGAAGGGCTGACAACTACCCAGAAGCCATCCTTGGAAGGATGGACAGATGACTGAGGAGCGACTGCCAGAAGACTGCAGAGTGATGACGGGCACAGCCCTGTGCCCCATCATGAACATAAACACTGTGGGATGAAAGAGCAGGGTGTGAAATCTTGCACTGCACAGTGCCATGTTCATGAAGCTCAAAAGCAGTGTGCATGGAATGGGCTCACGCTGTGCTAACGTGAGAGCGGGAAGCGAGGGCATCCACGAAGCATGGTGCTCACCTGTGGAGGAAGGACAGGTGCATTTAAGGAAGAGCAAAGGTGTTGGTGAGGTTCTAGTCCTCAAGGTGAGTCGTGGCTTCATGGGTTTTCACTTTATCACGCTTCCTATGTCACGTATGTTTTTATGTATGTGCCACGTGTTACATAATTTAAAAAACACAAAGCTGACTAGACCTAACATATATAGAACACTCCAACCAATGGCAGCAGAATACATGTTCTCAAGTGCACACAGAACATTCTCCAGGTCAGACCCCATGTTAGGCCACAAAGTAAGTCAGTAAATGAAAGAGATTGAAATCCCGTGAAGTGCCTTCTCTGATCACGATGGAATGAAACTAGAAATAGCAGAAGAAAAACGGGAAGATTCACAAATACGTGGAATTAACACGCTCTTTAACAACCAAAGGGTCAAAAAATAAATCACAAGGAAAATTAGAAAACACTTGTAGATAAATGAAAACAGGACAACATACCAAAACTTACGGGTTGCAGCAGATGCAGTGCTAGGAGGGAAACTGATAGCTATAAAATGCCTACATTAAAAAAGGAGAGGGAGCTGGCCGATTAGCTCACTTGGTTAGAGCGTGGTGCAGATAATACCAAGGTCAAGGGTTCGGATCCCCTTACTGTCCAGGTATCAAAAAAAAAAAGCAATCTCAAATTAACAACTCTACACTGCAAGGAGCTAGAAAAAGAACAAACTAACCCAAAGCTAGCAGAGGGAAGGAAATAATAGAGATTAGAGCACAGATAAACAGAAAAGAAAAAGAATAGAGAATCAAAATAAGAAAAGCTGGTTCTTTTTCAACAAATTTAACAAACCTTTAGCTAGATTGAGGGAAAAAAGAGAAGATGTAAATAACTAAAATCAGAAAAGGAAGTGAAAACGTTACCACCAACCTCAGAAATGAAAGGATTATAACAATATTATGAACTGTTGTATGCCAACAAATTAGATAACCAAGATGAAATGGAAAAATTCTTAGAAAGACAAATGGAAAAAACTGTCTCAAGAAGAACTAGAAAACCTGAACAGATCTATAACAAATAAAGAGGTAGAATCAGTCATCAAAAGTCTCCCAAGAAAGAAAAGCTCAGGACCAGATGGTGAATTCTACCAAATATCTCAGACTCTCCCACACACTGAGGGAACACTTCCTAACTCGCGTGGAAGGCCAGCTCCCTCCCCCACTGCCACAGTCCCTTCCTGTAGCCCTCTCCTGTGGGGACTGGAGCGGCTCCCCGCTCCACCCGCTGCGGGTCTCCTCCTGGCTACCCTTCCAAACTTCCAGGCTACCCTTCCAAGCTTCCAAGCTTGGTGGCCATCAAGACAGCCCATCCTTCCTGCCCTGGGGACTGGTTGCCTTTTGACTCAGGTTGGTTCAAAGAGAAAAACCAAGGATGTCAGAGAGCAAAACCAGGCTGGCTGGTTATCTCAGGAGTTAGAGCATGGTGCTGATAACATAAAGGCCCAGTGTTTGATTCCTGTACTGGCCAGCCACCCAGAAAGAAACAAAAGCAGAGAGCAAAGTCTCTAGACACGATCAAGGAAGTGTTCAATTGTCTCAGGCACTGTTGATGTTTTTTTCTTATTTTTTTTTTACAGTTTACCTTTTTTTTTTTTTCCTTTTTGTCTTTTTTCGTGACCAGCAACGGATCGCAACCCTCAGTGTCGCGCCCGGTAGTACCAGACTGGGACGGCAACAGGATCGCAACCCTTGGTGTTGCACCCGCACCTCGCTCAGCCAGTGAGCGGCCGGTCTGTATGTGGGATCCAAACCCTCGGCGGGAGTGCTGCCGCGCTCCCAAGCGGCGCACTGTAGCCGTGCGCCACCAGGCCGGCCCATAGTTTACCTTTTTAATGGTGGTTATTGGCCACTTGCCTGATATATATATATTTTTTTTTGTCCTTGTTGAGACCGGCCACACCGCGCTCAGCCAGTGAGCACTTTGAGCGCACCGGTCATCCCTATATAGGATCTGAACCCGCGGTGGGAGCGCTGTTGCGCTCCCAGCGCCGTACTCTCCTGAGTGCGCCACGGGCTCGGCCCACTTGCCTGATAAATTTTTAAAAAATTGTCATAGAGTGAACTGCAAAGACGTGACGTGCAGCGAATCATGGTACGTGGGCACGACTGTGCACCTGCCACCCGAACCAGACAGACACATGCCACCACTCATCCCGCAGCCATCACCGTGCTGACCTCTCTCACTGGAGATTAATTTTGTCTATTCTTCAACTTTATGTAAGTGAAGATCAGGGTCTACACCCTTTTGTTAACTGACCCTTACTTAAAGCTTATATGTTTATTTTCATTTAATTGTAAGTTGTTCCTGTTTATTCTCTCGGTTATGACCCAGAAGGGAAGATTAATGGGCACCCGCTCTCCAACCTCCAACACCCAGCTCTCCTCTGGCCAGGTCACTCCCCTTCTCGAACCTTTCATGGTGCATTAGCCAGGGCTCGACATGTTGCTGGTGACAGTGACCAATTCAAATCAGTCTAGGAAGGAGGGGGCTTGATATAGCCATCCTGAGAGGGCCACCAGGGGCCTTAGGGACAGCTGGACATGGGTAAGTATCCTCCAAGATGACCTGCTGGTTTCTCAGACCAGCGGTTTCTGGGTATTTGGGACCTGAAGCTCCTAAGCTTCACTTCTCATTGAAAAGGTCCTGATGATCACTCTCTGGGTCCAAGTTAAAAATCCCAGGGATGGGCTCTGGTGGGCTCAGCCGGGTGGGGGCCCACCCGCATGCTTTGAGTGGGGCCAGGAGCACTCCCCAAATGGAGGAAACCATTTGCAGAAGAGGGTGTCCTGGTGGCGTGCCATTGCCCTTGAGTGAAGTCTGAATTCCTGCCCCTGCCCGCGCAGCCAGCCTGCCCTCGCCCCCTTCCTGCACTCCTCAGCGTCCCAGCAAGCTCAGGCTTCAGCTGACAGGCCGCTCTTGCTCTCACTCTCGGGGAAGCACTCTGCTTCCAGAATAAGTTGGGGCCTCCTGCTGTGACCTCGATTCACTCTGTGAACTGCCTTTCACAACTCCCATCACAGCTGATCAATTGAATTGTGGTGTGATTATTTTCCCCAACTTTTTATTTAAAAAATTATTCTAAGTGAAACAACCCATGTACAGAAAGAGAAATACTGCATGTTCTCACTCATAACCGAGAGATGAATCCATAAATAAACAAATGAACAATAAAGAGAGACAGAGAGAAAGAAAGAAACAACAATCACAGTAATACACTGAACTTTTAGAAAATTAGGGGTAGAAAAGGGGAGGGGAGAGGGTGGGGGGGTGCTAATGAGGACTTGGTCAATGGACACAAAGAATGATTGCGTATTGTAATGACGAATAAGCTAATGATACTGATCTAACCACTACACGTGTACACCATTATTCAAAATCAATGTTGTACCCACATGTGTGTATAATAAAATAAATTAAAATTAAAAAAGACTACAACTAACTAAATAAACACATTTTGATGCTTGTAAAGTTAAAAAATAGTACAATGGGCACCCACCTAACCTTGAAAGTCACCAATTGTTAACATTTTGCCACATTGCTTTATTGCCCTCTCTCTCTCTTTCCGTATATCTGTATTTTTGTACACACACACTTACTTTTCCTTTGTTGACAATTTTGGAAAGTAAGTTGCAAACAAAATAAACACTTCATCTCTAAATAGTTCAGCATGCATCTTGGAAAAATAAGAATTTTCCATCTAACCATATTACCATCATCACACCTAGGAAATATCTATTACATTCTTTTTTTCTTTTTTTCCTTTTTGTCTTTTTTCATGACCGGCAACGGATCGCAACCCTCGGTGTTGCTCCCGCCCCTCGCTCAGCCAGTGAGCGGCTGGTCTGTATGTGGGATCCGAACCCTCGGCGGGAGCGCCACCGCGCTTCCCAAGCGGTGCACTGTAGCAGTGCGCCACCGGGCCGGCCCGGAAATATCTATTACATTCTTATAATAACTTTTTTTTTTCAATCCAGAATCTAATCAAGGTCATTGTGTCTCTTTAATCTCTTTTAATCTAGGATAGTCCTTTTTTTTTTCATCTTCATTGATTTTTTTTTCTTCTACATTGTTTTTTTCACTCAGTCAAATTGCTGTATAGAACGTCCACTGCATGTCATTTACTCTTTCCTTTATTGCTGTCACTCTCAAGGTGGGTCTGGTGCCTGATTAAACATTTTTGGCCTGAGGAGACCCTTATTTTTCAGTTTTCCCAGCTAGACTGTAAGCTCCATGAGGGCAATGTTACCCTGAATATTCCAGTGCTGGCAATATCTGTCAAAGAAATTCACCCTGGAATGAACGGAGCCGTCTTCCGTGAGTGTGTCTGACAGTCTTCCCTGAAGGCTGTCCTCCACCTGTGCACCCAGCATGGCCTGCTCTTCCTTCTGCTTGGCTTGTCTGTACGTCATCTTCTCCACCCAGCCTGTGAACGTCCTGGTTGAGGAAGTGTGCCCTGCAGGGCCAGTGTGGGATGCTCCTAGATGTCCAGTCAGTGTTGGCTGGTTTGACTCAGGAAGTGTTTGCCATTCTGCTGCAATAGGACTGGTGACCGAGTGAGACCTGGTAGCATAGGGGTCACAGGACGGGGTCGGGGTCTTCTGTTGGCAGGACCTTCAAGCACAGCTTGGCCAGGGCTGCCTGACTCCACCCAGATACCCACCACCTCCTCTGCCTTGGTAACAATAACCCTGGTTCTCAGCAGGATGCTTGGCTGGCCAGGAGTGCAGATCCCCTCCCCATTTGGTCTTGCAGTTCATCGCAGCCATTCCACGTGGTCCTGGGTAGTGAGACATCAGTGGGGGTGTTGTGGGTCTCCTCAAAAGGAGAGCTGTACCCCCCTTTCTGAGGCTTTTCCTTCCTGCTGGCTGGGATGTGGCTGTGGCGGTCAGCACTTGCCCTTGTGGTGGACGCCAGACATTGAGGGTGGTAGAGTGAGAGATGACAAGAACCTGGCTCCCTAGGAGTGGTGGGATCACACCACGGGACCAAACTGACCAGCCTGGACTTTGCTTATGTAAGAAAAACAGACGTCCATGCTGTTGGAGCTGGGGGTTTGGTATTTTTTGTCTTAAGGCCAAATCTCCTCCTGACTGAAACGCACAGGACCACAGAGGTAAAGCAGGAGGTTCCTGAGGCCTCCAGCTCCCGCCCTGAGCCAACCTGCTCATCCAGTTTCTCTTTGTAGAGAGATCTGGAATGAGTCCTGCTCTTTTGTCTTCTGCCTTTGCTTTTGTCCCAACTCTCCCCACAGGAGCCAAAGAGCAGCAAGACCATCCATGTCAGCAGCAGAGTGAAGTGTCACATCCAATCACATCCGACCTTGAGTTGTCTGCTGCCTGGGGGGACATTCCGCTTCTGTACAGTAAATACACACTCATGTTAACAAACAAAAGATAAAACAGCAGGGCAACAGGGGCTCTCATCCGTTGCTGGAAGGAATGCAAAAGGATCCAGCTGCATTGGAAGACAATTCGTCAGTTTCTTACAAAACTAAACACACTCTTACTTTGCCATCCAGCAATCACACACCTTGGTATTTATCCAAAGGAGTTGAAAACTTATGTCCGCACAAAAACTCACACACAAATGTTTATAGTAGCTTTATTTATAACTGCCAAAACTTGGAACATCCAAGGTGTGCTTCAGTGGGTGGGCATATAAAAAATTGGTGGTACATCCAGGCAATGGAATATTACTCAGCAATAAAAAGAAATGAGCTCTAAAGCCATGAAAAGACATGGAGAAATGTCAAATGCATATTAAGTGAAAGAAGCCAATCTGGAAATGCAATATACTGGATGATTCTGACTCTATGACATTCTAGAAAAGGCAAAACTATGGAGACAGTAAAAAATCAGGGATTACCTGGGGTTAGAGAGAAGGGAGGAATGAATAGGCCAAGCATAGAGGATTTTTTTTTTTCCTTTTTGTCTTTTTTCGTGACCGGCAACGGATCGCAACCCTCAGTGTCGCGCCCGTACCGGACCGGGACCGGCAACGGGATCGCAACCCTCGGTGTTGCTCCCGCACCTCGCTCAGCCAGTGAGCGGCCAGTCTGCATGTGGGATCCAAACCCTCGGCGGGAGCGCTGCCGCACTTCCCAAGCGGCGCACTGTAGCAGTGCGCCACCGGGCCGGCCCCTCATAGAGGATTTTTAAAGCTGTGAAAATACTCTGTATTATACTGTAGTGCTGGAATTATAGTACATAAGGTCCAATTTTGCTGTGAACCTATAAATTGCTCTAAAAAATAAAGTCTGTTTTTAAAATTGGCATCTTACATACCATTTGTAAATACCAAATAATATTCATAATTATTTTTATTGATTTAAAAAAATGAAACAAAATAAAATAGCCTAAATGGGTGGAAAGCAGAAAGGATTTCCATATGGTCTTTCAGAAACACTCTGTGCACATCTAAGTCTAGAAAGACATTTGCCACTTATGTGGCTTCTCATGCTTGGACCCCTGCCCACATGGGCCCCCAGTATGTGAGGACTGGGGCTCAGCTTTCCCACAATGGCAACTGCAGCAGGCACGTGCCCTGGGCTCAGGTGCTGTGAGCTAGGGGTGCTGCAGGTGCAGGCCAATCAGGTGGTGGGCAGTGGTGCAGTGCCTTGGGGTCTGGAGTCCCATCCTTCCTGGGCTGATCTTCAGGGTATTGCCACCAATACCCTGTGCATAGGCTCTCTCAGTTCCTGCTCATTTTCTGAGCCTGGGTCTTCCAGCCTCCCACCAAATTTGTTAGTTACTAGAGAGACTTCCAATAAATTCCTTTTTGCTTACCTTAGCTAGTGTTAGTTTCTGTTGATTGCAACCAAAATTTTTGGCTGGTACAGAAACCTACATCTTTAAAAAAAGGACAAGTGGATTCCATTTCTTTTTTTTTTTTTTTTTTAAAGATGACCGGTAAGGGGATCTTAACACTTGACTTGGTGTTGTCAGCACCACGCTCACCCAGTGAGCGAACCGGCCATCCCTACGTGGGATCCGAACCCGGAGCCTTGGTGTTATCAGCACCGCACTCTCCTGAGTGAGCCACGGGCCGGCCCTCCATTTCTGATCATGACAGAGTAGCTGGTGTGAAACTTGCCCTCCTATCAGCACTTGACATAGGAAAAAAAACAGCTTTCAGCCACTGGTCAGCTGGAGCTGTGGTCTCTGGAAGAAACGTGGGCTTCAAGCATACCCCCACATTCCCTCTAGCAAATTCCCTCCCTTTTTCAAGAGTCAGTCCTGAAAAATATCTGAAAGAAATAGGACATAAAAAGTGACACAGTAGGCTTGAAAAAGAACCTAATAGAACTTCAAGAATTGAAAAACACGTAGCTGAAATTCAGATCAATGGACAGGTTTGACAGCATAACACTTTATAGTCATCATGAGATACCGTAACACACTTCTTTCACTAATTGATGGGAAAAGAATTTCTTTTTAAAGTATAATTTATATTAGTGAATATGACCTAATAAGATTTAGCTTTTTTTGTTTGTTTTGTTTTGGTTTGCTTTCGGTGGCTCACTGGTACAGGGATTGAATCCTGGGCCTTGGTGCTATCAGAACCATGCTAATCAACCGATCAGCCCTTCTAAAAAAAGATAGTCAAGGGACTGGCCCATGGCTCACTTGGGAAAGTATGGTGCTGATAACACCAAGGCCATGGGTTCAGATCCCTATATAGGGATGGCCGGTTAGCTCACTTGGGAGAGCGTGGTGCTGACAACACCAAGTCAAGGGTTAAGATCCCCTTACCAGTCATCTTTTAAGAAAAAAAATATATATAGTCAATTGTCCCAGTACCATTCATTGAGTATTCCATTCTCTCCCCTCTGATTTGTCCTTTTTTTTTTTTTTTCTTTCAGCACTTTAAAAATGTTGTTCTAGTATTCTGGCCTCCATCGTTTCTGATGAGAAGTCAGCTGTATTCTTTTCAATTTCTTCCCCCTTTGTCTTTTATTCTGTCATTGCTTTCAGGATTTTCTTTCTTTTTTTTAAAGATGACCAGTAAGGGGATCTCAACCCTTGACTTGGTGTTGTCAGCACCACGTTCAGCCAGTGAGCCAACTGGCTATCCCTACATAGGATCTGAACCCGTGGCCTTGGTGTTATCAGCACTGCACTCTCCCGAGTGAGCCATGGGCCGGCCCCAGGATTTTCTTTTATCTTTGTCCAGCAGTTTGACCCAGGTATAGTTTTGTGTTTTCATTTTTTTTTTTTTTTTACTTTTTACAACTTTATTGACAGACACATCATAATCATATATATAGCTCACTGGGTGCACCCATGAGCTATATATATGCACCCATGGGCAAGAATGGATACTCATGATTAAAGGGATAAAAAAGAGCACTGAGAGCCACAGGAAGCCCCCACCACCTGGCAGCAGGCAAGAGCATGCATAGGGACCTAGGTAGGAGCCACAGGAAGCACCCCCCACCCAGCAGCAGATAACAGCATACTAAAAACACCACTTCAATCTGAATGGCCCACAACAGCCACTGCCATAGTAATAGCTACAGCTACCATGCAGGTGGCCTGCCAGACACTTGACTACATCAATACAAGGAGAGTCACCAGTGGAGACCAGAAAAAGAAGAAGTCTCTCAAAGCCCACTCCAGAGTAATAGAAGAAGCAACTGCTCTACCAGATGACCAGACATATGAAAATCCAAGAAAATATGACACCGCCAAAAGAATATAGTAATTCTCAAGTACTAGACCCTAGAGAGCAGGAACCCTTGATATGACTGAAAAGGAATTCCAAGCAACAATCTTAAGGAAACTCAATGAGATATGAGAAGACTCAGTTAGACAACATAATGAGATGAGAAAAAAAATCCAGGATATGAAGGAGGAAATTTACAAAGAGATTAATACCTTTAAAAAGAATATAGCAGAACTCATGGAACTGAAAGATTCATTCAATGAAACAAAAAAACACAATGAAGTGCTTAAGCAGCAGGCTAGAACAAGCAGAACAAATTTCTGACCTTTTTGAAAAAACCAGGTGAAAAAAAAAAAAAAAAAAAAGAGAGAGCTCCCCTCCCACCCACCCTCCACATGCATGTACCAGGACAGGCGTGTGAGGACAAAACAACTGTTGGCAAGCCAGGAAGAGAGCCCTTACCAGAAACTGAATCAGCTGGAACCTTGATCTTGGACTTTCTAGCCTCCAGAACTGATGTTAAAGCCAAAAAAAAAAAAAAGTTTTTATTTTTGAGAAGATAGACAAACTATTCACTAGGCTAACTTAAAAAGAAGGGAGAAGACCCACATAACAAAATCAGAAATGAAAAAGGAGACATTACAACCAATACCAGAGAAATACAAAGAATCATTGGA
Source organism: Galeopterus variegatus (assembly GCF_000696425.1). Classification (NCBI taxonomy): domain Eukaryota; kingdom Metazoa; phylum Chordata; class Mammalia; order Dermoptera; family Cynocephalidae; genus Galeopterus; species Galeopterus variegatus. The sequence goes on from NW_007726829.1 coordinate 90,475, forward strand.
GACAGTTATAAGCAACAATACACCAACAAACTTGAAAACCTGGAGGTAATGTATATATTTTTGGACACATACAGGCTACCAAGACTGAACCAAGAAGAAACAGAAAACCTGGGCTGGGCTGTGGCTCACTCGGTAGAGTGCGGTGCTGATAACACCAAGGCCACAGGTTCGGATCCCATATAGGGATGGCCGGTTAGCTCACTGGCTGAGCGTGGTGCTGACAACACCAAGTCAAGGGTTAAGATCCCCTTACCGGTCATCTTTAAAAAAAAAAAAAAAAAGAAATAGAAAACCTGAACAGACCAATAACAAGCAATGAGATTGAAGTAGTAATCAGCAGTCTTCCAACAAAGAAAGACCCAGGACCAGGTGGCTTTACTGCTGAATTCTACCAGACCTTTAAAGAGGAATTAATATCAATTCTCTTCAAACTATTCCAAAAAATCGAAACAGAGGCCATTCTCCCAAACTCATTCTATAAGGCCAGCATCATCCTGATACCAAAACCAGACAAAGATACAACAAAAAAAGAAAACTACAAGCCAATATTTCTGATGAACATAGACACAAAAATCCTCAACAAAATATTAGCAATCAGTATACAGCAACACATCAAAAAAAATTATACACCATGATCAAGTGGGATTCATCCCAGAGATGCAAGGATGGTTCAACATATGCAAGTCAATAAATGTGATACACCACATCAACAAAATCAAGGACAAAAACCATATGATTATCTCAATAGACACAGAAGAAGCATTTGACAAAATTCGACATCGCTTCTTGACAAAGACTCTCAGCAAATTAGGTGTAGAAGGAAAGTATCTCAACACAATAAAAGCCATAGATGACAAAACTACAACCAATATCACTCTGAATGGGAACAAGACAAGGATGCCCCCTATTACCATTCCTATTTAACAATAGTATTGGAAGTACTAGCCAGAGTAATCAGGCAAGAGAAAGAAATAAAGGACATTTAGACTGGAAAAGACAAAGTCAAACTGTCCCTGTTTGCAGATGATATGATCCTATCTATAGAAAAACCTAAAGACTCTACCAAAAAACTCTTAGAGCTGATTAACAATTTCAGTAAAGTTGCAGGATACAAAATCATGCAAAAATCAGTAGCTTTTTTACACTCTAATAATGAAGTAGCAGAAAAAGAAATCAAGAAAGCTAGCCCATTTACAACACTCACCAAAAACAACAAGAACAACAACAACAGAAAAAAAAACCCTAGGAATCAATTTAACCAAGGAGGTGAAAGATCTCTACAATGAGAACTACAAATCACTGTGGAGAGAAATTAAAGAGGACATGAAAAGATGGAAAGACATTCCATGCTCTTGGATTGGAAGAATTAACATGGTGAAAATGTCCATACTACCCAAAGCAGTCTATAGATTCAATGCAGTCCCCATCAAAATACCAATAACATTCTTCACAGAAATAGAAAAAACAATCCTAATATTCACATGCAACAACAAAAGACCCTGAATAGCCAAAGCAATGCTGAGCAAAAATAAATAAATCAATAAAGCCAGAGGCATCACACTACCTGACTTCAAATTATACCACAAAGCTATAGAAACCAAAACAGCATGGTACTGGCATAAAAACAGACACTTAGACCAATGGAACAAAATGGAGAACCCAGAAATCAACCCACATACTTACAGCCAACAGGAGCATACATTGGGGAAAGGACAGCCTCTTCAATAAGTGGTGCTTGCAAAACTAGACACCCATATGTAGAAGAATGAAACTAGACCTGTATCTCTCACCATATAACAAAATCAACTCAAAATGGATTAAAGATTTATATATTAGACCCAAAACTATAAAACTAGAAAACATAGGGGAAAATAGGGAGTAGCACTGAGCAAAGACTTTATGAACAAGACCCCAAAAGCAAAGGCAATGAAAGGAAAAATAAACAAATGGGATTTTATCAAACTAAAAATCTTCTGCACAGAAAAAGAAACAGTTAACAGAGCAAAGAGACAAACTACAGAATGGGCGAAAATATTTGCAAACTATGCATGTGAAAAGGGATTAATATCCAGAATACACAAGGAACTCAAAAAACTTAACAGTAAACAAACAAGCAACCCAATTAAAAATGGGTAAAGTAGCTGGATAGGCATTTCTCAAAGGAAGACATACAAATGGCCAACAGTAACATGAAAAAATGCTCAACATCACTAAGCATTAGGGAAACGCAAATCAAAACCATGATGAGATGTCATCGCTCACCAGTTATCCTGGCCAGTCAAAAAGATAGAGAATAACAAATGCTGGCAAGGATGTGGAGAAAGGGGGACCCTCCTACAGTGTTTGTGGGACTGTAAATTAATGCAGCCGTTATGGAAAACAGTATGGAGTTTCCTCAAACAACTACAGATAGAACTGTCATACAATCCAGCAGTCCTGCTGCTGGGTGTATACCTAAAGGAATGGAAATCATCATGTTGAAGGGATACCTACACTCCCATGTTTATCGCAATTATATTTACAATGCTGAGTTGGAATCAACCTAAACATCCATTGACAGATGACTGGATAAGGAAAATGTGGTGTGTGTGTATATATATATATATATATATATGGGAATACTACTCTGCCATAAAAAGGAGTGAAATTCTGTCATTCGCAGCAACACAGATGGACTTAGAGAAAATTACGTTAAGTGAAATAAGTCAGGAACAGAAAGAGAAATACTGCATGTCCTCATTTGTAAGTGGGAGCTGAAAGAAAAAAAAGAAAGAAAGTATAACAATCAAAATAATCCTTGAACTCTCAAAAGGAAAGAATGGAACTGAGCACATCTGAGGTGGGAAGGGAGGAGAAGGAGGGGGGTTTAGGGAGAAATTGGTAAAGGGCCACACAAAATGTTTACATTGTGTAATGATTAAAAAAAAATAAAGCTAATAAAAATAACAACAACAACAACAACAAAACACTGAGATGGCAGGAGGCCCTAAGCCGGCATCCCCCAGCCACTGCAGAGCAGCCCATCCTCACAAGACCGCTAGCCTTCCTCAGGATTTCTAGGCAGGAGGAGTCCATGTCCAGGGGCACAGTTCACTCAGAGTTTGTTAATAACCACCTTCCCACAACCCCTCTTCTCCTCAGTGTTCCCCCCGCAAAGTCCTTCAGGGGGTCTTTGACCCATGACAGCCTCAGGGTAGTGCAGAGGGGCCTGGCTTCCACAATGGCCAGTGTAGCCCCTCACATGGTGACTTTCTCCATCACATTCTTGGCAACATGCACTTTATCTGCCTGGATGGTGATGGCTGCCAATTGGCCACACATGTACTGGTGGTCTTTTCAGTACTGTGCTGGCAGAATATGGAGCAGTAGTTGAACTTGTGTTGGCCCATTAATTTGCTCATGGCCTCCTGGCCACAGTTGATACAGGACTGCTCTTTCTGCTCTGCATCAGCCTGGATTTGGCCTGGGTCACAGCAGCTTCTCTGTAGGAGCTGGCCTGTTTGGCTCATTCAGTCAGTGTCTTCAGCTGCTGAGCCATATCAAGCAAAGGATTGACTACCTCTTCCAGGTACAGTCAGCTCCACTGTTCTGACATCTCCAGCTCATTTGTTTTTAATCCTGTTTGGAATGTGCTGAGCTCTTGGATTAGTTTGGGCCATTATCTATTTAAATAGTTCTTCTGCCTCATTCTGTCTCTTTGTGTTGTCCTTCTGGGACTCTAATTACATATGTATTAGCCTGTTTGATATTGTCTCAGATATTGAGTGCTTTGTCTGTTGTTTAATTTTCCCTGTTTTACTTATTATAAGAAATTTATTTATTGTAAGGAATTGCCTCACATGATTATGGAGACTTATGAGTCCTAAGATCTGTAGGGTGAGTTGGTAAGCTGGAGACCCGGGAGAGCTGATTATGTAAGTTTCAGTTCAAAGGCCAGCAAGCTTGAGAACTGGAAAGAGCTGATGTTTCTTTTTCTTTCCTTTTTTTTTTTTTCTTAAAAGATGACCTGTAAGGGGATCTTAACTCTTGACTTGGTGTTGTCAGCACCACGCTCTCCCAAGTGAGCCAACCGGCCATCCCCATATAGGGGTCCGAACCGGCGGCCTTGGTGTTATCAGCACAACACTCTCCTAAGTGAGCCATGGGCTGGCCCTAAGTGCTGATGTTTCTATTTGAGTCTGAAGGCAGAAAAAAGTCAATGTCCCCGTTTGAAATCAGCCAGGCAAGGGAAATTTGTTATTAAATGTAGGCATTGTGTATAAAAGAATAGTAAAGACTTAAGTAAATAGTATTTCTGGGCTGGCCGGTTAGCTCAGTTAGTTAGAGCGTGGTGCTGATAACCTAAAAGTCAAGGTTTCAGATCCTAGTACCAGCCAGTCACAAAAAAAAAAAAAAAAAAAGTAGTTCTGCCCAGAGAATTGCATACCTCTTTGTCTGATAGGCTGTTAGTGTTGGAGTCAAGTACATCCATTCTGCAGGGAGCTGGGTCTGGACTTTGCTGTGAGAGTCAGTTCTCCACAGGCTCCACATTACTTGAGGGCAGACATCTTTCTACAGTAGGCATCTGATTATTTGGAGATTTTGTTGTAGCTGTCCTGTGCACCTGCTCCTTGGCAGGGTGGCCTATCTCTGCTCTTCTTCTCCTTCCTGGTGGCAGATTGGCTGGTGCCTGACAATCAGTGTAACCCCTGGGAACATCTCTGGTGTTTCTGTCAAGGCTGCTTGCTCTCAGAACACACAGGCCCCATGTGCCTGCATTCTTGGGAGGCTTTAGTTCTTCTGTCACAGACCCTGTGGTAGCTGGTGTAGGGCATGGTATGACCAGCCTGTCAGTACTCCTGCTTAACCCTCAGACTCCTGCAGGCCCACATGCATCTTGCTCCAGGCTGGGACACACACACACACACACACACACACACACACACACACCCAGGGGCTCTCCTGAGCTCTCACTGCAAGGCCCCTTATGTTAGGAGGGCTTCTGTCAGGACTCCTTCTGCCCCTTCAGGCTGCAGCAGGCCCTGAGTGTCTGTGCCTCATGTTGGCTTCTCGGTTCTCTGGACTGGCCTCTAATCTTTCTCATGAGCACTCAGTGATGGCTCTTGGGTGGGTGAGTAGAAACTCTCTTTTTGTCTGGGACTTCCAGAGATTGACCATTGGTCACCAAGAGCCGTGGCAGGGCTGGCATCAGGGGTGTGTGACCTGTTCAGCCACACAAGCCCCTTGATCAGATGGACCTATGCTTGATTTAATGCTCTCCCGTTGCTGTCTTAAAATTCTTGATAATTTCTGAACGAGGGGCCTCACATTTCATTTTGCTCTGTTTCTGGGCAGAGGATTAAATCTTCCCTAACTTCCCTCCTGCTTCTGTCCTCACCTGCTGCAGTTCTGCCTTCAGCATCAGAGACCAAAACAGTCACCACAGGGACTTTGCCAAAATCATCCCAGGAGCCTGGAGAACTGGGCCTTGTGGGAAATGTTGACCTTACATTTGATGGCAGGACTCAAATCCACACCAGAGCTAAATGTGAGTTATTGTGGAATCATATATGAAACACAGCCAACTGGATACAACCTGTGCACTCAGAAAAAATCAGGATACTATCCTAGAATGAAGACAATCCACAGAATGGGAGAACATATTTGCAAATCATGGACTGATAATGGATTAATATCCAGGATATGTAAAGAACTACAGAGAAACAACACACACACACACGCAAAGTTAAAAAATGGGCAAAGGACTTGAACAGATGTTTCTGTCAAGAAGATATACAAATGTCCAAAAGCACAAAAGATGCTCAAGTTCACTAATCATTAGGGAAATGCAAATCAAACCCACAATGAGATATCATTTCACACCTACTAGGATGGCTACTATATATACATATTTTCTAAAAAACAGAATAATGAGTTCATGATGTGGAGAAATTGGAACCCTTGTACACTGCTGGCAGGAATGTAAATGGTATAGGCACTGTGGAAAACAGTTTGAAGGTTCTTCAGAAAGTAAACACAGAATTACCTTTTGATCCAGCAATTCCACTCCTGGGTATATTGCCAAAAGAATTGAAAGCGGGGACTTACCAATGTTCATAGCAGCATTATTCATAGTGGCACAAAACGTGGAAGCAACCCAAATGTCCATCGATGGATGAATGAATAAGCAAAATGTGGTTTACACACACAATGGAATATTATCCATCCTTAAAGAGGAAGGAAATTCTGTCATGTGCTACAACTTGGATGAACCTTGAAAATATTATGCTGAGTGAAATAAGTCAGTTACAAAGGACAAATACTGTATGACTCCATTCATGTGAGGGATCTAGAGCAGCCAATTTCATAGACACAAATAGTGGAATGATGGTTTCCAGGGGCTGGGGGGCGGGGAGAATGGGGAGTTAGTGTATAATAGGGACAGTTTCATTTTGAAAAGATGAAAAGACATGGCTAGTGATGGCTGCCCAGCAATGTGAATATGCTTAATGCCACTGAATTGTACACTTACAAATGGCTGAAGTGTCATTTTCATGTTGTGTATATTTTACCACGATTTAAAACAAATGGAGGATGTGGCCCAGAGGTGAAGAGCACAGGGTCTAGAGTCAGTAGAAATGGGTATCAACCCTGGCGCAACCTCTCAGTTGCTGTGTGACCTTGAATGAGTTACTTAACCTTTTTGAGCTTCTGTCTCCTCTTGTGAAAAATAGGGATAATAACAGCATCTTCACTGTTCACGATCCTTTCAATACTTCAGAGGACTGCTGTGAGAATTAAACAATGACTTTAATAACAGCAACTAATCACTTTCTAGAATTCTGGATTCGCTAACTTAAGCCTTATTCCAGTTTTTGTTCTTTGGTTTGGGTTATCATCCCCATTCTTGTTAGGGAACTCTCCTCCCTTATGAGCTCGGCTGGGGAGCAAAGTGTTAAGACCCCAGATACTGAAGACACTGAAGGGCTGGACTCAGCAGATATGTCCTCTCTGCCCACAACCTCACCCTCAGCGCCGGGTGGCTGCTGCAAGGCTCTGCTGGGCTTTGCGGGGCTCTGGTTGTGCCAGGAATTCCCAGTCACTCCCTGCTCTGCATCAGACATTTACCGATGTCTCCTGGACACTTTCCTCTTGCTTCCTCCCTACTAACAGGCCCCCAGAGGTGGTGTGAGCAGCCAGGTGCCCAATAAAATAGTCATCTTCCTGGATTCCTGCAGCCGAGGGTGGAAGTCACTGGGGCTCCCGGAAAGCTTTTACAAGACAGACTATGATGCTCACTCCTGTGACTTTTGCCTTCCTCCTTTTTTCATAGTCTTCCTGTCTTCCAGAAGAACCCAGATTGAACCTGGGGGATGCAGAGCCAGGAGGGATTTACGGATGGAAAGAGTACCTGCTGTGGAGGTTTTATGCCTGTGGCTTTTTTATGTAGAAAGATTATTCAAAAGTTATTTTGTTATATGTTAACAACTGATATTTAATTTATTAAAGCTACAATTTTATTTTATTTTATTTTTTGGTGGCTGGCTGGGATGGGGATCCCAACTAAAGCTACAATTTTAAAAACTACTTATTTCCCGGGCTTTAAGTTTAGCTCGCAAATTATATTAGTCTCTTTATAAGTATAGCAAATTTGAAGTCTTTTAATACATCTTCAAGTGTTTTGAACTGCATTTGTCAATGTAATAAAGTTGATAACCTTTTAAAGTATTTAATTGTCCAAATTAACAAAGAAAACCTTCCTAAGTATAAAATAACTCTGATAAACTTTTTAAAATATATTTTAATTTTATTGGCTACGCATATCCATTGGGTACAAAGCTGATATAGTAAACTTTTAAACATGTTGAACTTATGGCTCTCTTAAATGTTAAAATGCAATATATAAACTTTGTAATATTTCAGTTGGAAATCACAAGTCTAAACCAATTTTTTTTTTTTTTTAAAAGATGACCGGTAAGGGGATCTTAACCCTTGGCTTGGTGTTGTCAGCACCACGCTCACCAAAGTGAGCAACCGGCCATCCCTATATGGGATCCGAACCCGCGGCCTTGGTGTTTTCAGCACCACACTCTCCCGAGTGAGCCACGGGCCGGCCCCTAAACCAATTTTTAACTACACATTTATACTGGGTGGGAATAGGGAGTTACTAAAAATGAACACAGGTTTCTTCTGGGGATGGGGAAATTTTCTAAAATTAGATTGTGGTTATGTTTGCACAACTCCAAATTTACTAAAAATCATTGAATTGTATGCTTAAAATAAGTAAATTTCATGGTATGTAATATGGATTGAATTGTGTCCCCCACAAAGTTTAATGTGTTGGAGGCTTGGTCCCCACTGTGACTGTTAAGAAGGTGGAAAATCCTATTATGGTAATTGAAAGATGGGGCTTTGAAAAGGTGATTAGATTCTGAGGACTGTGCCCTAAGGAATGGATTAATAATGGCGGTTATGGGTATGGCTCTGAAGGATTTAAAAGGAGAGCATGTGAGAGACTCTGTCTCTCTGCTCTACCATTTTCCACCATGTGAAATCCCTGAATTGCTGTAAAGCCACCACCAAGAAGACTCTCACCAGATATGTTCCCTGGACTTTGGACTTCCCAGCCTCTGAAACGGTAAATAATAAATTTTGTTTTCTTACAAATTACTAAGTTCCAGGTATATTGTTATAAGCAACAGAAACAGACTAATACATTATGTATTAGTATACATATCTAATATCTCAATAAAGCTGTTAAAAAATCAAAGTGAGAAAAAACTACTGTATATTTTAATTATAATTAAATAATAACTATATATTCCTTTAAAAATGGAGTTACAGGCTGTTGCTCTTAAAAGCCAATTTCTCAGGGCCAGCCCATGGCTCACTCGGGAGAGTGTGGTGCTGACAACACCAAGGCCATGGGTTTGGATTCCATATAGGGATGGCCAGTTAGCTCACTGGGTGAGCGTGGTGCTGACACCACCAAGTCAAGGGTTAAGATCCCCTTACTGGTCATCTTTAAAAAAAAAAAAAGCCAATTTCTCAGGGCCAGCCCATGGCTCGCTCGGGAGAGTGTGGTGCTGACAACACCAAGGCCAGGGGTTTGGATTCCATATAGGGATGGCCAGTTAGCTCCCTGGGTGAGCGTGGTGCTGACGCCACCAAGTCAAGGGTTAAGATCCCCTTACTGGTCATCTTTAAAAAAAAAAAAAGCCAATTTCTCAGGGCCAGCCCATGGCTCGCTCGGGAGAGTGTGGTGCTGACAACACCAAGGCCAGGGGTTTGGATTCCATATAGGGATGGCCAGTTAGCTCCCTGGGTGAGCGTGGTGCTGACACCACCAAGTCAAGGGTTAAGATCCCCTTACTGGTCATCTTTAAAAAAAAAAAAAGCCAATTTCTCTTAATCATTACAACTACTTAACACCTACCTGAGGTGCATTGTGGCCAGGCTCGAGCCAGGGTCCTTTTGGCTACCCCTGGTGTCTGCCATAGGAAGGCTCCAATTCTCTGGTCCTGCAAAGACCTGTCTTCCTAACTGTCCGGATGAGGTGCTGGAGCTGACATGCTGCACGCTTAGTCACACAGCCATCTTCATGCACAGGATGACTGTAAAAGAGGAAGGTCCGCAGAAGCCAGAGCAGGGGTTTGGGGTCACGTGGGTTGGCAGTGTGTGTGAATGAATTCCCAACCCCCACTGATGAGATACACCCCAGGGCCTAGTTTTTTGTTAGCCTTTTTATCACCCAAGTTGGGCGATTAACCTCATTCATTTGTTCACTCATTCATTAATTTAATGAACTTTTATATAGTTCTGATATCCTATTGGCAGGGTACAGGGATCAGGTATACACAGATGAACCAGGTGTTGTTGGTAGACCAGCACTACGGAAAGCTTCCCAGGGGGACCAGAGAGGTGGGCTTTGCTTGGTGGAGGGGGAGACATTTCAGGGGAGGCACTGCATAGGCAAAGACATGAGCCCTGGAAAAGCAGGCCATGGCAGGAGAGAATGAGAAATTCAGTGTGGCAGATGAAGTTGGGACCAGATTGTGAAGGGACGGCTGGTATTCTACACTGTAGGTGGCCAGGAGCCCTCTCTTATGTTTAGCATGGGAGTTACAAAATCAGATGGTTTTGAAAATTACCATTCTGGAAGTTCCAGGAAAAACTGAGGCTGAGTAAACAATTAGTAGGCTGCTATGAAGGACCAGGCAAGGGCTGTAGCAGTGGCAAGGAGGAAGGCGAGGCCTGGGGAAGGAGAGGAAGCTGAGGATGGAGAGGCTGCTCAGGGAAAGGGAGGTCTTGGGGGAGGGAGGAGAAGGAGAAGTGCTATCTTGAGGATTTCATCTACCAGGAGAGACCCAGTGGGCAGGAAGAGGCCACCTGCAGCTTTGGAGCAATCTTGGGTGGAGGGCTCCATTTAGAATCATCTGAGAATCTGAGTCATGGGAATGCATGAGGTTGACCATGGCGGGTGTGTAAAGGAGCAAAACAAGAGAATGTGTAACTGTGATAGAGAAGAAATCTGTGAAAGAGTTAAAGGGGAACCGGTCAGAGGTAGGAGAAACAGGAGAGAACGCCAACAAGGGAAGGAAGCTTTTGAAGCAGGAGGTGGTGAAACATGCCTGATGCAGGGCAGTGCCAGGGAAGATGAGGCCTGTGAAAAGCACTTGGATTTGTGGGTTGGGAGGTCAGCAGGAGCAGTTTCCATTTTTTCAACAACAGAGGTACCACGCTACGCCTTGAGCAAGAGGCACACGTAAGACAAGTCACCTTCTTCCAAAGTAGTATGTTTTTATAATTTTGAATATCCTGATCCCCCATCTCTCCCCTTCATTCTCTTTTGCTCAGAGACATTTTTGAGATAAGCATTTGTTTATAAGATGCTAGATGAACAAAAGCTACAGTGGAGTTATAGAATTTCACTTGCTGGTATAGAACACCTCCAGCTAGCCAGACCAGGGCACCGTTGAGTTTGGATGGATTTGCTTTTGGTCTGATTCATCCAAATAAGGCAGGGACAGCACCACATTCCTGAGGTTCTGTGTCTGCTGATATTTTACACAGTCAGGAAGTCCCGTTCAACAGATAATGCTAGTAAAGGATTCCCTACAACATTGGCCCCCTTTAACCAAACACGTGAACGTTTGCATTCTTGAATGTACATACCCTATACCTGTGTGGATAAAATGAGGACTGGAACCTTGCTGTGACAATGTTGATGGCAACAAGAAGGAAAAACTTCAAATAGTGGTGTGAGGGCAGATAAGTCACGAAGACGATTTTATTTTATCATTCATTCATTCATTTGTTCATTTCTTAGGAGGAGTTCCTAACTGTTCTAAGTTTCACAGTGGAGAGAAGTTGATGGAATTTACGCCTGATGGCCTATGGTAATTTTTTTCAGTGTCAGATAAGGACAAGTACCTTCCCCAAGGTTACAAAACTCTGGGTGATGTTGAAGTGAGCAAAAAAAGCAGTTTCCTGTTCTGGCTTTGCTAACACACATAAGCCCGTACTTTGAGCAAATAACCAGAGTCTTACTTTCCACATCTGTAAAATGGGGATAACAAGGTGGTTGTGAAAACAAAAGCACACCTTCTATAAATTCCTAGCACACTTAGGCTCATGATGTTACTAATAAGGATGGCAAGAGGCAATACTGGACTTCATTCATCATATGATTTCTCATATGCATTTCACCACAACCCTATCCTGGTTTTGTAGATGAAGACAAACTGAGTTTTAGATGTCAAATAACATTAAATTACATTCTGAATATTGCAACTAAGTGGCAACCTAGGATGTATAAATCCATGTAAGTGCATTTTAATAAAAGTACTTAAAAATTCGATTTTATTTTATTTATTTATTTTTTAAAATAAGATGACCGGTAGGGGATCTTAACCCTTGACTTGGTGTTGTCAGCACCACACTCACGCAGTGAGCTAACCGGCCATCCCTATATGGGATCCGAACCCGTGGCCTTGGTGTTGTTATCAGCACCACACTCTCCCGAGTGAGCCACGGGCCGGCCCTAAAAATTCGATTTTAAATTGTGGCTTGTCTTTCAGCCAGAAATCAGAACACAATTCTGTCCCTGAAGGGAGGAGGGGAGATCAGATGTTTAAAAAGGAAAAAAAGGGCAAAAATACGCACAATGCGTTTTCACAGGTAAGAGCCTGAGCTAGGTTCCTATTTTAATGGCTCCTCCTGGAGAAAACTCAAGCAGAGTATGCAAGATATTTTCGGAAAGTAGGGCATTTTGAAAGTATTTCATAACGTCTCAGATGGGGGAAACCGCTTGTACGCCATCCTCGGTTTGAGAAAACGGTGATATTCAAACCAACCGCGTCTCCCTGACAAGCCCTGGCCGGGCTGGGTGGTCGCCGGGCGCGGTGTGCTCGCGGGCCTGCCCCACGGTGTCAGTGTCGCGCCATCCCATCTTCACTCCCGGCGGTGCACGCGGACCCCGCTCGACCTTGACTGGCTGCGCGACCTTGAGGCCTTCCTTCGTCTCAGTTGCCCCCTCTTGAGCAATGGGGAGACGCGCCCCATCGCAGGGTAGGGTCAAAGGCGCCGCCACGTTCGGGCTTGCCACCGCGCCCTGCGGCCCTCCGCGGTTCCGCACCCACCCTTCCCCCACACCCCGCGCCGAGCCCTGCGCCGCGTCCTAGCCGCGCCCGAGCCCCGCGCCGCAGCCACCGCGACGGACTTTCGTATAACTTCGTATAATGTATGCTATACGAAGTTATTACGAGCCACCGCGACGGAGCCCGCGGGCGGGAACCTGCCTCGCGCGTCAGCGCGCACGCGCGTCCCCGTCCCGCCCTCCCCCGGCGCCGGTCTCACCTATAGGCTAACCTAACCGTCACTCCGGCCTGGCCGCAGTCGCAACTGGCCAGAGATGAGGCGCGCGACTGGGCTGTGGGCGGAGCCTGGGCTGCTATAAAAGAGGAGGACGACCGAGCTCTTGCTGCTTTGCAGACGCAGCCGCCGCGTGCGTTCACAGCCACCCTCCCCGGAAGCTCCCCCAGCGAGAGGCGTCGGGAGGCACTCGGGTGCTTTCCGTCCTCCGCTGGGGAGCTGCCTGCATGAGGGGGTCTCGAACTGCGGCGCCGTGTGAGCCATTCCGTGTTAGTTTAGTCCCCGTAAATCGCGGGAGGCTTTGTTAAAAATGTAGGATTTCTTAAGAATATGTGATTGATGGTGACTTGAATGCTGCTCCAGTTGGCTTAAAATAGGAAATTTTATTTGGAAATAGGCTCTAAACATCCCTCCGAATACCCCCACCCCCTAGCGGAAATGGGAAGCGGGCCTTGCGGCTGCTGGTGCTCAAGGACCGCCTTCCGCTGCAGTGATGGCGCCGGCGGGGGAGGCGCTCTTGAGCTCCTCCTGATTGTCCCTCTGTGTAACAGGCAAGTTGAGACTGGCCACACGTTAGGCATCTTCTGACCAAGGTGGGTTACCACTGGCCACCTAATTATTTTTGAGGCGTTCAACGAGTAAAGAGTAGGTAGTAATTACAGTAGAATATCTAAATACTTGGCGTGTTTCTTTTAAAAAGTTGAATATTAAACGTGATTCCATTCCAGGTAACCCAACACGGGTAGGCCTTAGAGTGTAGTGAAATAAGATGTTGCTTAGTGTTTTTATTCTCATACCATTTCTCAAAAAGCCACTAATGGTTAGGCTTCAGGATCTTAACTCCAAAAATAGGTTTCCCCCTCATGAGGGCAGGGGGATTTCCTTGTTGCCTACCCTGTCCACAGTGCCTGGTACATACTAGGCACCTAAACACGTGTTGGAGAAATATTACATGCTGGTCGATCTACATCTCACTTTTATCTTGTCAGAGCTGACAATTGACAAGTGCCCTTGTGGAAACTTGGCCTGAGTCTAGTGATGAGCAGCAAGGTAGTCTCAGGTTAGGTAGAGAGCTTCATGGAAATGAGACAAGACGTCCTCGAGGTCCCTTCATGAGAACGGAAGTGGAACTTCCAATGCTTTACTGAAGGTCTAGAAGGGAAGCTGTAGTAACTTAAATATGGATTACAAAGCTCTGAGAAAAGTTGATGTTTAAAAAGAGGCCATATATTCATATTCTAGGTACTAATATTTAAAAACGAAGTACATTCCAGAAAACAGGTTGTCTTTGTGAAAATACTTGTAAATGTTTTCCATTTGTTTCGTCTCTCACCATAATGTTTTATACATTCGGGAAAGATTCAAAGCAGATGCACTAGAAACCAATCTTTATTTTTTGCCCCACTACTAGGTAAGGGACCTGGAAACCAAGAAGTGACTGCTCATCTAATCCATAAAGCTATGTTAACAGATTGGAGGTAGTAGCATTTTCATTACCAGACTAAAACAACAGCTATTTACCCCTGATGGTGCAGCAGTACTAGTCATTCCTTAGACTTTTGTGCTTAGATTCCAACTGAAGTTGGGGGAGGTGATGTACATTTGAGAAGCCATATATCTGTTCAGAAGTAGATGAGATGTGTTAAAAGTTCCAGGTCACTTTAGAAGTCTCTCATTGTTTAAGACATTACTGGTTCTGGATTTTTTGGCATGTCTTTGGGTCTCATGTTTATTGACCCAACCCTGCAGGACCTTAAGGCTGACTGTCAGGAGCAGTTCTTATTTGGGATTCGAAATTAATTACTGAAGAAGCATTCTCTTCTAGTGAGAAAATGAATTTATGATTCAGAAGCCCCTAAAGACATGGGTACTAAGCAATGAAATATGTAAGCAGATGTTGTTGATTAACTGTCATTTTCTCTTACAGCTGTTTGCAGACAAAGTTCCAAAGACAGCAGGTTAGTTCCATTTTCTAAGTTTAACAAAGGTATTCCAATTGTATTGATTTTAGAAAGTGTGTGTATATATATATAATGTGGCTTTTTATATATGTGTGTATATATGTGCATGTGTGGTCTAAGTTTAACAAAGGTATTCCAATTGTATTGATTTTAGAAAGTGTGTGTATATATATATATATATAATGTGGCTTTTTATATATGTGTGTATATATGTGCATGTGTGGTTTTTTTTTTTTTACAGAAAACTTTCGTGCTCTGAGCACTGGAGAGAAAGGATTTGGTTATAAGGGCTCCTGCTTTCACAGAATTATTCCAGGGTTTATGTGCCAGGTATGAAATTTACTGATTTTTATTTTGGTTGCTCCCTTAATTTGGGATTCAGCCAGAATATTTGAGAATGCACGTATCTGAGGTGTTAGTCTACCATTTTGGTTCTACTTAATGTTCTATTCAGTTTGAATTCGGGTTTTAAAGTTTGAACCTTTCAGATTTGGCAGTTTCTGGTTATGTTGCCAGTAGCAACAGGTTCCCATCATATGTTCACAGGGTGGTGACTTCACACGCCATAATGGCACTGGTGGCAAGTCTATCTATGGGGAGAAATTTGATGATGAGAACTTCATCCTGAAGCATACAGGTCCTGGCATCTTGTCTATGGCAAATGCTGGACCCAATACAAATGGTTCCCAGTTTTTCATCTGCACTGCCAAGACAGACTGGTAAGGGTGAAACACAGCAAACACAATTTAAGAGTGCTACTTTTATGTAATTAGCATATATGGTTGGTCATTTGGGCAGGTCCATTCTAATTGTAAAACACTTGACAATTGGGGCCGGCCTGGTGGCACACTCAGTAGAGTGCAGCGCTTGGGAGCGTGGCGGCGCTCCCGCCGAGGGTTCGGATCCCA
>NW_007726829.1:106969-133291 GCF_000696425.1 Galeopterus variegatus
AAAAAAAAAACACTTGACAATTGGAGAATGTTATTCCTTCTTTTTGAGATTGGTTTATAGTAAACTATGGTATTGCTGTTTGTTTTAGATAGAACGATTAATGACCAATATTTAACTAGTCCACAAGGCTGGATAAACCACTTTACTGACATTCTGTTGGGTGTGCTATATTGGATTGGGGGCAACTTTATCTCTGGTTACTGATAATAGTGCTGGTTGTTCTGTTTCCAGGTTGGATGGCAAGCATGTGGTCTTTGGCAAGGTGAAAGATGGCATGAATACGGTGGAAGCCATGGAGCGCTTTGGATCCAGGAATGGCAAGACCAGCAAGAAGATCACCATTGCCGACTGTGGACAACTCTAATAAATTTGGCTGTTTTATCTTAACACCAGACCATTCCTTCTGTAGCTCATGAGAGTACTCCTCCACCCCATCTGCTCGCAATATCCTGTAATTTTTGTGCTCTCGCTGCAGTTCCTTGGGTTCCATATTTTCTTTATTCCTTTGCAAGTGGAGCTGGATTGTAGAGTTAAGTTTATGATTATGAAATAAAAGCTAAATAACAATTGTTTGTTCTTCTTTGGGTTAGGGTTTTGATGTAGGTTTCATTTTCAGCATCAACAGGTTACTTAATTCTAAGATAACACTTGCTGTGTTTGTTTAATTTCATAAAATACTTTGGTTTTGGCTTATCCAACCCAAGAAATCTTCCTGTTGAGTATCTGAAGATAAGCTGTGAGTGGAATATAGAAAATGTAGTCAGGGGCAGAAAACCAAGGAGCCAGGAATCGACATAGTGACAAGGTTGGACCAGTGTTCCTGTAACAGTAGGAGTGGGAAATTCTCTCTTGGCACAATCAGAGGTGTTCAAGATTGCTACTGGCACAAATTGAAAATCTGTTGTGGCTCATTGTCTTTAACAAAGCTTAACTTGAACACTGCTGCTGTCTCTTGAGGGAAGTATGTGGTTAGATTTTAGGCTATAAGGGGAAATGTGTTTGTGCCATGTTCTGGGACATCTGGAGCTATTTCCATTTGAGAATGTAGATCAAGTTTATACAGCTTTTACTTAGAATGGTAATTCTTACCTAAGTGGTTGAGTCTGATAGAGAAAGGCAGTGGGATTCAGGCTAGGTGACTGGTTCTGTGTAGTATTCCTGTAGCGAGTTAAACCCCAGACCAGCTTCAGTGCCTAGTTACTCCCTAGACTTGGTTATGTAGACTTTATGGTCATTTGGGGTATTCCAGTCCTTTCCATAATGCAAACTTGGCCTGTCTAGAAAAGGTTCATCCCTTAATTGAGAATTTGGTTTCTTATAAAATGAAGTGCTAGGATGTGTAGGCTGAATGAAAACTGTCAGAGTAATCTAGAGATGCAAGTTAACACCCTATTGTCTCACTGCAGTGCTTGTGCACACTGCCCACCTTAATTGGCCCCAGTTAATAGGGCCCTCAATAGACTCCAAAGTTGCTTTTCTGTCCTAAAAGTGAGATGGTGCACTTGACTACTTATGTTCTGCAACTTTGTCTTCCTGACTGGTTCCTTGTATACCAGTTACTGGTGTGTGCCCTTCCCAACACCTTGTGGATCTCAGCCCTTTATCTACTGGTTGGTTACATGTTCTCTGGGTTATGTCATGCAAGGGCTGGCAATGTCTGTTGCTGAGCTTCAGACCTGAGCTCAAGGTGGAAATAGGCATCCTTTGGTCATCCCAGTCTTTTATTAGTTAATATACACTAGTCCTTTGTCCACATCTAGTCATTTGTTGCTTTTATTCATCCAGGTTTTTGTTGAACTCATACTAAATGTCAGGCACCATGCTGGGTACTGGGAAAGTGATCATGAGCCAAGTAGGCAGGCTCCTCCCTTACAGTGCATGGTATCATTTGTGGTAAGATTTGACCTGGTTAGGAAGGTTGCAGATGGCTTCCCTGAGGAAGAAGGGATGCTTAAATGAAAGGTAAGATTCAAACCTGGTGAATCTGTCACTCCTTCACTAGCTGGAGGCTCTCATAGATCCCCATAGGAAACCATTACCAAGCTGGGAGTGGGAGTGTGCCTAACTGAAAACCAAGTTTGCAATATACATAACCACACTTTGTGCAGTGAATAAGATACTCTGCTTTGTAGGGTGGGAGATGGCTTCCCTGAGGAAGAAGGGATGCTTAAATGAAAGGTAAGATTCAAACCTGGTGAATTTGTCACTCCTTCACTAGCTGGAGGCTCTCATAGATCCCCATAGGAAACCATTACCAAGCTGGGAGTGGGAGTGTGCCTAACAGAACCAAGTTTGCAATATACATAACCACACTTTGTGCAGTGAATAAGATACTCTGCTTTGTAGGGTGGGGAGGATTAACTATGAAGTACTTGGAAGAGTGACTACTGGCGTATAGTGTACATGCGAACAGTTCTTTTAACATGTATATTCAGGTTTTTTCTAGGTTCAACGTGGATTCAGTACTTAGGCCAGTGCTTGGTCCAGGGAAAGCTCACAAGTGGTTTGTGGAACTGGAATATAGACCCCTTACTGAACCCCATTTTGATGTTTTTCCAGAGTTAGTGACTTTATTGTGAGTTGTACATACAGAGTATGTTGTATTGGTTATCTATTACTGTGTAACAAATCACCTTAAAACAGTGGATTTTAGCAACATCTCAGTGTCTCTGGGTCAGGAATCCAGGTATGGCTCAGCTGGGTCCTTCATTTCAAGGTCTCACAGGCTGCAGTCAAGGTTCGGGTGGGAAGGATTTGCTTCCTAGTGTGCTCTCATGGGTATTGGCAGGATTCTGTGCCATGTGGGCTGTTGATTGGAGGCTGCCTTGAAATCCTTGTCACAAAGGCCTGGCCATCATAGCTTGCTTGATGGAAGTATGCAAGCTGGAAGGCAAGTGAAGTCCACCAAGATGGCAGTCTTATAACACTGTAGTGTGTTACAGGGCAGGGTGGTGGTGTAACACCAAGGTCGAGGATTCAGATCCCCATGCTGGCCAGCTGCCAAAAAAAAAAACTGTTATATAAGACTATAACTTAGTCTTAACCTAGTCACAGAAATATTAACCTATCATGCTGTATTCTGTTACAAGTAATTTGCTAGTATGTGCAGCCCACATTCGAGAGGATTATGCAAGGGTGTGTATAGTATACCTGGAAGTGGAGATTGTCAGGGGCTGTCTTTAAAAAAGTTGCCTACCACAAGTCTAAAGTGTACAGATTAAAGACTAGAAATAAAGGAACCCCAGTGTGTCTAGAATTACTAATACCCCAGAAGTGCCCTTTGTGAGTTCTTCCACTTCCTTCCCCTGCGAGACATATCCATGGTTCTGATTTTTGTGTTCTGTAGCACCTGTGTATGTCCACAAAAACATTGTTTTGAAAAAGTGAGAAGCAAGCACAAACCTAATTTTGTAAAGAAAGGGTAAAATTGCTGCTATTTGGTGGAGGCCCCCAAGAAAAGTCAAGATGAGCAGAGTCTGGGTTACAGTGTGACCCCAGGTTCTCTGTCAGCACAAGAGCCACTTCAAGGAAAGTTGGCTAGGTGTGAGTCCTAGAAGGGAGGGCTCACCCAATGCCCTCATCACACCTCAGAAAATCCATAAAATCTATAGTATTTGATGCATATTTAGATTTCTCCTGTTCCTAGAATGTGTTTTAAAAATCGGCTTTATTAAAGTATAATTTACATATAATTACAATACCTTATAACTGTCCGTTCTCTCCCCACCACTCCAGGATCCCACTTTACGTTTGACTGTTACATAACCTTAGTCTCTTAATCTAGAAGTCCTTTCAATCTTTTTTTTAAACATAATTTGTTCATTAGCTTCTTAAAATAACAACTTTATTGAGATTTGTATGCCATAAAATTCATCTTTTTAAAGAGTTCAATAATTTTTAGTGAGTTTACTGGGTTGTGCAACCATCTGCATAATCCAGTCTTAGAACATTCTGTCACCCCAGTACGATCCCTGCCTTGTGCCCATTTGCAGTCAATTTCACTTCCACTCCAAGCCCCTGACAACTACAAATCTGCTTTCTGTCTCTGTAGATTTGCCCTTTCTGGACATTTCATTTAAATTGACTCATATACTAATGATCTCTGCCCTTCCACTATTTTGTTTGTTTGTTTGCAAAATTGACTTTTTAAAGAGTTCAGTACATTGACGTTGTAGAATGTCCGTTATTCTTTTTTTGTCTTGCTCTTTTTTTTGGTGGCTGGCCTGTATGGGGATCTGACCGTTTGACCTTGGTGTTATAACACTATGCTCTAACCAATAGAGCTAAACAGCCATCCCCAAATATACCATTCTGAAGTTGACTAATTGTTTTCATCTTCATGTTATTTACTTATTCCTCTAGCTCTTGTATTTTCTGTAAACTGGAAATTAGGCCTAGAAGCTTAATTGGACTCAGGTTCAACATTTTATTTTATTTATTTTATTTATTTTTATTTATTTATTTATTTTTTTAAAAGATGACCGGTAAGGGGATCTTAACTCTTGACTTGCTGTTGTCAGCACCACGCTCAGCCAGTGAGCGAACTGGCCATCCCTATATGGGATCCGAACCTGGGGCCTTGGTGTTATCAGCACCGCACTCTCCCGAGTGAGCCACAGGCCGGCCCTCAGTTCACCATCTTAACCCAGATGCATATATTCTTCTTTATAACCTTATAGTTCATTTATAATTTCCTAGTTTATGTTCTCTTTCTCATTAACTTTTCAATGTAAAATGGAGGTACTTGAAGTCAAAAAACTTCTCTTTGATATTTTGCTCTCACATGCAGTCTTGTTTCAACTATCCCCCCTCCCCTACCAGTCCTCTGTTGTCCAACTGGATTATTTTGAAGCAAAATCCAAACATCATATCATCATATTCATAAATATTTTAGTATATAGTTTGTCTCTAAAAGATGTTTTTATTTTTAAGATAACCACAATACCACTATTGCCTCTAAACTAATGATTCCTTAATATCTTTAATTGTCCAATCACTGTTCACATTTTCCCAAATTTATGTCTCGTAAATGCTTTTTTTTCCCCCAGTTGGCTTTTTAAAATTTAGATCCAAATAAGATCCATATGTCTACAGAACTTTGAGCAGCGGAGTAACAGCATTTGCCTTGCATCTTTTAAGACTTTGACTGCGGTGTATAAACTGCGGAGGATAAATGGTGTGGTGGAGCGAACTCTGGAGGGCACTGTATCATCCAGGAGAGAGGGATGAGGCTTGGACCAGGGTCATAATGTCAGTGAAGAAAAGTAAGTACACTTGCTTTGATTGCAGAACTGCTCTAAGTGTGAGAGGAAATGATTGGGTATCTTTATGACCTTGAACTCTCTGAAATATTATCTATTCCCAGTCCATGTTTAAGTTTTTCTTGCCTTGTCTAAATCAGTGATTCTGTATGAATGCAATTTTAGGGAAGTAAAGCAAATAAATAGCATGAGAAACTGGAAATATTGTAAATATTTATCATAAGGGGCTGGTTAAATTACAGTAATCTATTAATTTATAGTAGTCTTTCAGATCCAGTGCCCCTTTTGTAACAATATCCCTTTACCACACTGAACTCAAATTATAGTAACTTTCTTATATACATCATTTTTAAAAATCAGTAATGTCTAACTGAGCAATAAAGGAGAAAGGAAAGGGAAATCCCTGATAATGAAATAATATGTGTTTCATTCTGCATACGCTTGGGTCCTTATGACCACTCGAGAGAGCACGAAGGGGTCAGGGTGCACCCCGCTCTAACTGCGAACAAGCACAGGGGTGAAGTTTGGGTGTCTCTAGTATCTCAGGCAATACCCTATGACCTTCAGAAATGATGAACAATTCTCGACAAAGTTCCAAACAACAAAGCTCATGCTTCTCTCTGATTATACATGGAAGTTACAGGTCTGAAAAATGCCAGCAATATTAAAACTTTCAACAACCAAAACTAAAACCAAATTACTGTGAGTTTATATGTAAAGTGAAGTTCTAGACTTAGATAATGATAAATGAATTTTTCATGTACTGAATATTTAGCTGGGTGTCTGGAAGTCATGTGGGCAGTCCCGTGCATTACAAGATGGCCAGCATCACCTCTGTCCAGTGTTGGTGGCCCACAAATTTCCAAAGTGTTTCCTGGGGGCATTGCCATCCTGCTGAAAACCACTTGAGCTTGCGGTTAGTTCAATTAGTTAGAGCATGGTGCTGTTAACACCAAGTTCCAGGGTTTATCCCGGTACCAGCCAGATGCCCCCCAAATAAATAAATATAAATAAAACCACTGACATGACAAGGTAGGACGTAGCTGTAAAAGAACAAGGTAGTATGGCCAGCCGCAAAAAAAAAAAAAGAGCAAGGTAGTACATCTCCAAAATAGCCTCAGATAGAGTATTGAATGGAAAAAAATAAAAAATAAAAAAGGTAAAGAACAGTAGAATGCAATATCACAAGGCGGTCTTCAAAAAGTTGAGGGAAGGATTTGTATTATCTTTTTTTTTTTAGAATGCAATATCACAAGGCGGTCTTCAAAAAGTTGAGGGAAGGATTTGTATTATCTTTTTTTATTTTGTCCTTTTTGAGACCAGCCACACCGCGCTTCTAGGCCATGGTTTTGACTCTAACCCCCAGGAGTATATTTTACACTGTGGTCTGGTACACATATAACTGAAACAGATATGACTCTTACCAAATGCACTGCACTGTGATATTTCCTATTTCTTTTAAAAAACAAAATGCTGGTGGCAACCCACTAGTTAATTCTACGACCCAGGTCATGGCCTGAAGCATGACCAAACAGCTCAGAGTTCAGTAGCCTGGGACATCAGCAGGTGTGTTTTACAGCGTGACTGTAGCTTCCCTATTTGCCTGAAATCTTACAATCTGTAATTTCCCATAAAAAAAAGACTATTGTTCAGCTATACACTCAATTTCCTGAATTTTGATATTTTTGGGGAATACTTTAGGAAGATAGCAACCATCATACATCCCAAAAGTTGTGGACATTTAGGGTTTCTCAAAACTTTTAACTCTAAGTGCAGCCAGTCAACCCCAGCACTAGCTAAGTCTGCACTGGGAGGATGCATCCAGGGTAGGAGACCACCTTGTGAGCAGCTTGGGCTGCTCTGGGGGCTGGTTTCAGGTGGGTCGCTTCCCTGTGATTCCAGTGCCCTCCAGCTTGTCCTGTTCTCCACGCTGAGATGAGCTCTGGTCAGACTGGCTTGGAGCCCACTTTTACCATTATCACCTGGGTAACCCTGGGACAGTGATTTATGTTAAGCCTCATCTGTAAAAGGGGTATAATTACATCACCTACTTCTTCTGGTACTGCCTGTTATTAGTAATTGTTTCTGCATTTAAAGTACACTTGGATGGGCCGGCCCGTGGCTCACTCGGGAGAGTGTGGTGCTGACAACACCAAGGCCCCGGGTTCGGATCCCATATGGGGATGGCTGGTTGGCTCACTGGCTGAGCATGGTGCTGACATCACCAAGTCAAGGGTTAAGATCCCCTTACCGGTCAACTTTTAAAAAAATAAATAAATAGGGCCGGCCGGGTGGCGCACTGGAGAGTGCGCTGCTTGGGAGTGTGGCGGCGCTCCTGCCGAGGGTTCGGATTCCATGTGGAGACCGGTTCCCGCTCACTGGCTGAGCGCGGTGCAGGCGCGACTCCCAGGATTGCGATCCCGTTGCCGGTCCCCGGTATGGGCGTGACACCGAGGGTTGCGATCCCGTCACCAGTCAGTAAAAAAGAGACAAAAAGGAAAAAAAATAATAATAAAATAAATAAATAAATAAAAATAAAAACATAAAATAAAATAAAATAAAGTACACTTGGATATTTAACAATCTGTTTTCTCCTTTTCCATATAAGGGCAAATGTTTTCCTTTTCTCCACTAAAGTTTTTATGTTAGGTATTAAGATACCTAAGATAAAAGGCATTAAGAGTTATTAATTAGAGGTATTAAGCAGTTTCACTCTCTAGCACAGTAGTCTTCAAGTACACGTGAGCCCTTTCTTGACTTTCTTGCTGGGGACAAAATTCATTGCTCCCTCCTCTTTGTTCCCATTGCGCTTTTTACAAGATGTGCTATTAACGCATCTCACACATTCATGTTGTTTCATAGTTACTTGTCCATAGGAGCCCAGTGATGCCAAGAGTTTTACTTTTATCTTTATATATCCCCAGTCCCTATCAGAATGCCTGGCACTTGGTGGCCCTCAATACATTTTCCAAAGAAAGAAAGGAGGGAGGGAGGGATTGAGAGAGGGAACTGGAGAGAGGAGGCAAGAGAACAAAATGCTGGGAAAAAGGCAAAGCACTGTGACATGAAAAAGGAGAAAAAAAAATCAAGAACTTCATTCTTTCTCCACCACTGGTCTGTTGCTGACAGGATACAATCTAAATTCCTGCTCCTGACAGCAAAGTGCTTTGTTGAATAATACTTTTCCTCTAGTAGAACATTTTGGACAGTGTTTTGGGCTGTGAGGTTTCCTACTTGGGTCCCTGAGGTCACACACTGGCCAGGTGGAGCAGCGCTGTGGTGGAGGCAGGCAGAACGTGAGGGAGGGAGACCCAGGTCCAGAGCATCAGCTGCATCCAGGCTCACCACTCGTGAGCCATTTAGAGTCAGAGGGTCACTAGCCTCACTGTGAAATAATATAGAGGTATTGAGAAATTGTGCCAGCACTTTGCAAACTATACAGAATAAGGCATTTTCTTCCTCTTGAGGGCAGCCATGTCCTCAGCCCAATGCAGTCTTTTAAGGATGCATGTTATGGGGGTGGGGGCAGAATTCATCAGGAGCCAGAATGATCTTCTCAGGGCCCTTTCTGAATCTCATCTCCCCATTCCCCTGGATGTGCCTGCAGATCCCATGGTGCCATTTCCCTACCCCAGCACAAGACCACCCCATCCTCTTGCCTGTCCCAACCTCATTCGGAGACTTAACACTCCAAGGTGTGGGGACACAGAGCTCATTTTATTCTTACAGTGCCTTTGCTGCCAGATGGGCCTCCACCCACACATGGGCACCCTTGCCTGGAGCCTGCTGCTGGGCCGCTCTCCATAAGGCTCCCCTGGTGGGACTTTTCCAACATTGGTCCCAGAGCATCCCCAGGATGGGCCAGGAGGTCAGAAGTGCTCTGGAAGGAGAGCCAAGGCAGGTTGCTGGGGACCTCTGCTCTGAGGGGACCACTGGGGTTAGGTCCAGGACCCTTCAATATGGTCGGTGAGCGTGCAATCAAAGCTGGACTGCACAAGGTGCCATGGGTGGTGAGTATTCATGCAAAAAGTGAATGACACTAAAAATTAATGCTAGTTGTGTAAGAGCTATACCATCTGCACTCCATACACGAACAGCTTGCATTTATTCCTAATTACTTCACGTGCCTATCACGAAACATGGCAAGAGTGAGTGGTGTACATTTCTCTGTCACATGACTAACTCCTGTTTTATAAGCCTGTGGATTTCAAAGTCAGTCATTTCATGTTCAAGTTCAGAGCTTTTCAAAGGACGGGTGGCAGCTCCCTGGGGCAATGGAGGGCTGGCAGGAAGAGCCGCACCCACAGGGGAAGCAGATATGCTGGAAAGGCCACCTTGAAATATCCTCCCACAGCTTAAAGTCACTCCGACTGGACATTTGTTCGGGTTGACAAATACCAGAAAATCCTGACTATAGGAAAACGCATAGCTAGCAACAAAAAACTGCGTGGGATCTTGATGTTGCACTGGCCCAGGGCTTGGCCAGAGTGGTTTCCCAAGAGAGCCAGTCCCAGGGGAGCCTCCCTGAAAGCTCCAGGCAGGGAGGGTTGAGCTCTGGATTCCACTAGGCTGAAAAGATGAGTGAGGAAGGAACAAACATTTAATTTTTCTTTCAAAACTTGCTCACCTGCATTTTTTTTTAATTGAAAAAAATGTTTTAATTAAAAATGAGTGGGAATGCAGGCTAACCTCTTTTATCTGAATTGTGCAATCTGGATCAAGAAATTAAAGCAGCATATTTTAATGTCATGTGTCTGTATTTGTTCACAAATTAAAGCCCTCTTGGAAGTTGAATTTGTGGTAGAGCCATTCACCCTGATCACAAATCTAATAAAAGAACAAAGGCAGAAAGCCCACGTGTATCTGTTTTCAGGGGTTCTCAACTGATAAGTCTATTTAGGACCACCTGGGGTGCTTGTTTAAAGTACAGATTTCCAGGTCCCATGCCTGGAACCCCTGACTCAGCAAGCATGTGTCTGTGTGCTGGGGAGGAAGGGGGTTCAGGCACCCCGTATCAGCCCCTTGGGTGGTTGTTGGAGTCTGAGGATGAGACTGTTGCTTGAACTCTCCACTGATGCAACCATGGACTCAAACGTGAGGCTCTGAGAAGCTATTCTTCACTGCTTTTCTCCTGTGCTCGCCAATCCGCAGCTGCACATGACCTGCCCTAGAGCTGGGTGAGGGCCTCCTGGAGAACATGGTAAACAAAATTTATGGGAGTCCATTGTTTTGGACTGAGCTCTTGCACTAGGCCCAAATGGACCAGACCAAAATGGAGTCACTCGTGCGAAGTGGTATGCAATCCAACTAGAATTTTTTTTTTTTTTTTTTTTTAAAGATGACCGGTAAGGGGATCTTAACCTTTGACTTGGTGTTGTCAGCACTGCACTCTCCCGAGTGAGCCACGGGCCAGCCCCCAACTAAAATTTTAAGGAAGCAGGAAAATCCCCAAACAGGCCAGCTTTTCCTAAGAACAGGAGATCTGCAGCAACCAACTGAAAAGGGTCCATCACCTGAGTGGGTGTAATAACGGAGTCCTCTCTACTTTCACCCTTACAAGGAAAGCAACCTGAGGTTAACCAATCCACTTTATTTTATTTTATTGTTTTGGTATTGTTACCTTGTTCCTTCTCTGGCTACCTTATAAAAACTGTCTGCCTTGCCCAGCAGAACACTTTTTCTGTTTCACAGAATGAGATACTGCCTGGTTCATGTCACTAGTAAAAGCCAATTAGATCTTTCAACTAAATTTGTTTTTTAGCAATTAGAAATGCAGAGTCTGGTGCACCCCCACAGCCATTGAATCAGAAGCTGCAGAAGACCCCCTAATGGGTTCTTTCACTCTGCTGCATCCTGGGAGGTTGTCTTAGGTTTGCCTCCTAAGTCACTCATCCTCCCCACTACTAAACCTGTTCCGTGAAGTTTTAATGTCAATGAATGTCTGTATCTTTTATTTCTGGAATTTCTACTTTTTCAAATCCAGTTTGTTGTTGTTGTTGTTAATGGTGGTTTGCTTTCTTGTATGTTTTGTGACTTTTTTACTGTTTTCCATTAAAGTCCCAATATGTCCTGAGACATACAAACATCTTTACGCGTGGTTTTGAGTCTGCCCAGATCATCTCCTGCAGGTCTTCTGCTTCTGGGCCAGTTTTTATGTTCTTTGGGGAGGGAAAACAGAACCTGCAGGGGAGGGACAATGGTTCTCACACCACGGGGCAATGTGAACTCAGAATTAGGGCTCTATTTTTTTTTTAATTTTGTTATTATTTATTTATTTATTGAATTATAATTGATTATACATATTTTTGGAATTCAATGTTGACGTATGTTGATCAAATCAATATTACTAGTATGTATATTGTTACAAATTGTTTTAGTCTGTTTTGTGTTGCTATAACAGAATACCTGAGACTGGGTAATTTATAAAGAAAATAGGTTTATTTGGCTTACGATTCTGGGACAGTTGCATCTGGCACGGGCCTCAGGCTGCTTCTACTCATGGCTGAAAGTAGCAGGCTGCCGGTGGGTACGAGCAGATCACACGGCGAGAGGAAGCGAGAGAGAGAGAAGGTGCCAGGGTCTTTTTAAGCTCTTGCAGGAACTAATAGAGCGAGAACTCACTCATTAATCCCCCTCCCCCAGGGAGAGCATTAATCCATTCAGGAGGGATCTGCCCCCATGACTCAATCAGTTTCCAACACTGCTACATTGGGGATTGAATTTCACAAGAGTTTTGGAGGGGACAACACATCCAAACTCCATCACAAATTGTACTTATTCTTTATGCCCCTTGTCCAATCTCTCTATATCCTCCTTTCCCTCCCCCATCCCACCACTGATAACCCTAGATTTCTTCTCTCCCTCTGAAAGATAATGGTTACTCTGTTGACTTGTTGCCTACATGATCAGTCCAATGCTGAGAGGTGTATTCAGATCCCCCAATATTATCATAGAGCAGCTGCTTCTTCTGTCACTCTGGAATGGGCTTTGTGGAGAGAGACATCCTATTCTTTTCTTTGGACTCTGCTGGTGACTCTCCTTGTGTCAATGCACTCCAGTGGCTGGTGGGCCATCTTTGAGGTGCTTGTGACGTCTAACCACTTACGTGTCAGCTGTGGTGCCTGTGGTGGGCCACCCACACGGAGGTGATGTTTTTGGCATGCTCCTTGGCGCTGGTGGTATGCCTGGTTGTGGGGCAGTCCAGTCCCCGGCTCTATGCCTTGGGCCCCTGGGTGGGGCCCCAAGGCACTGGCAGTGTGCCTGGTTGTGGGTAGGGGTCCAGTCCCCACCTCCATGCCCTGGGCCTTCAGGCAGGGCCCTGAGACACTGGCGGTGTAGGGCTCTATTTTTTACATGTGTGATGCTAGGCAGATGGAAACTTCCTCAATTTCCTGTTAGGGTGTTTGTGTCATCTATCCAGGCTGCTTTTCAAGTCCCATGGCAGGGGAGTCAAGGCCAGCCCCTGCACCTCCTGCCCCAAGTTCTTAATGGTTCCTCACACTCAGCTCCCCAGTAAGCCATTCTGCTCAGTTCCCAGTGAACTCTCTGCCTCTGGTTCCTTTGTATCACTCATAGGCTTTTTCTTACTATGGTAATAATTTTGTGATCTTCTTATCCAGCATGTCTATATGCTTGGAGTAGGAAGGAGACCTTCCCACAGTGGCACAGTTTCTGGCATTGACAGGGAAGAAGACTGAGCACCAGGTATAGAAGGATGGATCAGTGACCTCACAGACAGATGGACCAATGACCTTGTGGTATGGGTTAAATGTGTCCCCCAAAAGTTCATGTATTGAAAACTTGGCTCTCATTGTAACAGTGTTAAGAGGGTGGAAAATCCAATTAGGGTATTTTAAATGTGGAGCCTTAAAGAGATTATTGGATCGTAAGAACTATGCTCTCTTGAATGGATTAATCCATTCATGGAGTAATGGTTTAATGTGTTATCATGGTGTGGAGTGGTGGTTTTAAGGAGAGCACATATAAAGTGATCTCGCCATTCTTACCATGTGATACCCTGAGTTGCCACGGGACTCTGTAGAGAGTCCCTACCCAGAAGACGGCCCCCACAAGATGCACCTCCTGAACAGAGGACTTCCTAGCCCCTAAAACTGTAAGAAATAAATTTTGTTTCTTTATAAATTACCCAGTTTCAGGTATCCTGTTATAAGCAACAGAAAGTGGACTAACATAGAAAACTGGCATAAGGAGTGGGGTCTTGGTGGTGGTTTCACTCCCTTGGCTCCACAAAACATGTCCCTAGTGGGGTTCTCTGCTGCAGCTTTGACCCCACATTTCTGCTTGGCATTGCTCTAGTGGAGGCTGTCTGTGGTAATTCCACCCCTGTAGCAAATCTCTTCCTGGGCCCTCAGGCTTTTCCATACATCATTTGAAATCTGGGTGGAGGTTGCCCTGGCTCCACAGCTCTTGTATTATGCAAGCCTAAAGACTTAACACTATGTGGATGCTGCCAAGGTTTCCAACCTGTATCTTCCAAAGCAGTGGGTCTAAAGCAGGGGGTCCAGCAGTACCTGGGGTCAGTTTAGCTACAGATGGGGCAGTCAAGGAGCACTTTGCTGGAATACAGGGAACAGCTTCCCAAGGTGGCCCTAGGAAGCGAGCCCATGAAGGAAGGGTACCCTGGGCCTGTTTCCTGAAGCCATTCTGTCTTTGTAGGCCTCTGGGCCTGTGATGGGAGGTGCAGCCTCAAGGATCTCTGAAATGCCTTCAAGTTTTTTTCCCCATTCTCTAGATGATCCCTTCCTTCAGTACTAATCTTAGCAGATGGTCGCTGGGCTACTCCCTTGGTTTCCTCTCCTGAACACATTTTTTCACTGTTTCTGTAGCCAGGCTGAGTGTTTTCCAAACTTTTACCCTCTGCTTCCTTTAAAATTATACTCTTTTTTCTTTTTTTTCAGCTGGCTGGTATGGGGATCTGAACCCTTGACCTTAGTGTTATCAGCACCATGTTCTAACCAACTGAGTGAGCTAACTTACTAACCACCTTTTAATTATAAATTCCATCTTAACAACATGCCCTTGCTGCTATAATTTAGCATAGGCTGTTAGAAGCAGCCACACAGCCCCCTGAATGCTTTGCTGCTTAGAAATTTCTTCCACCAAATACTCTGGTTCATAACTCTTAAGTTTTGCATTCCATAAAGCCCTCCAGCCTGGACACAATAGCCAAGTTCTTTGCCAGTTTATGACAAGGGTGATCTTTGCTCTGGTTTCCAATAAGCTCCTTCTTATTTACATCTGAGACTTCCTTAAAATTGTCTTTAGAGTCCATATTTTTATCAGCATTCTGGTCACCACCATTTAGCCAGTCTCTAAACATTTCAAACTCTCCCTGGTCTTCTTGTCTTCTAAGCCCTCACCAGAATCTAGGCATTTTCTAACCTGATCCTATAAATTCTTCCAGCTTCCACCCATTACCCAGTTCCAAATCTGTTTCCACATTTTCAGGTATTCATTATTCCTTTTAATAATGGATCAATGACCTTGTAGAAGGATGGACCAATGACCTTGTAATGATGGATCAGTGTCCTTTTAGAAGGATGGATCATCGACCTTGTAGAAAGGTTAAATGCCCATCTCTGTTCTGAGCTGGAGATACAAGAAGTTTTATTTATTTTTTCTTCATGCCAAAGGAAGGATGAAGGTATCAGAAGACAGGAACTGACTGGGGTTTATCCCAAGAACAACTTACTTGTGAATTTTATTTTTTTGGTGGCTGGCTTGCAAACTTGGAGTTATAAGGTTGTGCTCTAACCAGCTGAGCTAACCACTGACTGGGGTTTATCCCAAGAACAACTTACTTGTGAATTTTATTTTTTTGGTGGCTGGCTGGTATGGGGATCCAAACTTGCAAACTTGGAGTTATAAGGTTGTGCTCTAACCAGCTGAGCTAACTGGCCAGCCTACTAGTGAATTTTAAAGGGCTGCTATTACCCTCTAGAAGCAGCCATTTTAGATTATGCCACAACTCTGGGGATGTACTTCTCTCTACTGACCCCTCTGGTTGCAACTTTTCTTGGTTTGGAAAAATGGTTCTAATGCTGTTGCCTTCAAGAGGTTCTTTTCTTCCAATGCTCTTTCTCCTCGGCTGTGTGAGTGCAATGCTGTCACGTTTTTGGAGTAAATTAAGATGTGTCTATACAGACTCAAGCCCATCTCATCACGACCCAGCTATCTCCATTTTCAGTCTATCCTAAGCTCTCTTCCTCTCCCAACTCATCCTCCACACTACTACCAGACTCATCTTTATACTGTCAAAGCACAGTCCTATATTCAAGGGTCGCTGTGTGTGAGGAGCATTCATCAGTCAGTGGTGTGGACATGGGAACAGTGTGGAGGCAGATGGTTAAGCACTATCTTGCAGAACTTAACCCCTGTAGCGTGGGAATCCGTCAGTCAGTCTTTACTACCTGCTACTCTGCAGAGGGAATATTCCACTCTGCTCCTTAATTTGCCTCAGCTCTCAGCTTTAATTCTGTTCTCCTGGAACACCTGTCTGCCCTCCCTCCTTTTCCCTCTCTATTCCCTTCCTTTTCCCTCCTTTTCTCTCCCTCTTCTCTTCCTCCTCCTTCTCCTTAGCCAGATTTCCTCTTCTCCAAGACCCTCTCTTTCTCCCTCCCAGAACAGTGCCCTCAGTGGAAGTCTCCTCTGAACTCTGAGGTGCTTGTGTTTGGATACTTTTGAGCACTAAAAACCATTTTCTTTATACACTTAAAAAAAATCTTAATAGATGTTACTTGAAAAACAATCTGTGGGGCCGAGCCCGTGGTGCACTCGGGAGAGTGCGGCGCTGGGAGTGCAGCAGCGCTCCCGCCACGGGTTCGGATCCTATGCAGGGATGACTGGTGCGCTCACAGCACTCACTGGCTGAGCGCAGTGCAGCCAGTCTCAAAAAGGACAAAAAAAAAAAAAAAAAAGGACAAAAAAAAAAAAAACAATCTGTGGACAGTAGGAAGGGACCAGTACCACTCATTTGCTGCCTTGTCATAGATCGTATGCAGCCTTGTGTTTGAAATCCTTCTAAATGCCCATTACTCCTTCGAGTTGGGTTATAAGCTGCTTGATGGTGGCAGCCAGATAGCAGCAGTCCTTACATCACTAAAAAACTCCTTACAATGGCATATGGCAGACTTTTTTTTTTTTTTAACATTTACTTGTACATATTTGTGGGGTACAGTGTGTTGTTTCAATACATGCATATACTGCACAATGATTCACTTCGGATAGACAGCATAGTTTTACACCTGAGTCCACCCCAGCCTCTGGCAACCGTTATTCTGCTCTCTACTTCTATGAGAACCACTTTTTAAAAAATTCCACATGAGTGATTTCACATGGTATTTGTCTTTCTGTGCCTGACTGACTTCACTTAACACGATGGTTTCCAGTTCCATCCATGTTGCTGCAAGTAGTAGGATTTTCTTTAAATAGCTGAATTGTACTCCATTGCATATGTATACCACAGTTTTTTTTTAATCCATTCATCCATTGATGGGCATTTAGGTTGATTCCATCTCTTGGCTATTGTGAATAGCAGTGCAATGAACATGGGAGTGCAGGATTTCATTTCCTTTGGGTATATACCCAGTAGTAGGATAGCTACATCACAAGTCCATTTTTGATTCTCTGAGGAACCTCCATACTCTTTTCCACAATGTAAATTGGCTGTTCCAATTTACATTCTCACCAACAATGTAGGAGAGTTCTCTTTTCTCTGCATCCTTGCCAGCATTTACTTTCGGTCTTGTTGATAATAGTCATTCAAACTGGAGTAAGATGATATTTCATTGTGGTTTTAATTTGCATTTCCCTGATGATTAGTGATTTTGAGCATTTTTTTCATGTGCTTGTTGGCCATTTGTATGCCTTCTTTTGAGAAATGTCTATTCAGGTCCTTTGCCCATTTTGTAATTGGGTTAATTGGTTTTTTGCTTTTAAGTTCCTTATATATTCTGGCTACTAGCCCCTTGTCTGATGTGTATTTTGCAAATACTTTCTCCCATTCTGTAGGTTGTCTCTTTACTTTGCTGAGCAGAAGCTTTTTAGTTTGATGTAGTCCCATGTGTCTATTTTTGCTTTAGTTGCCTGTGCCCTTGTAGTCTTGCCCAAAAAAGTGCTGCCCTCTCCCATTTCATGTAGGGTTTCCCCTATGATTTCTTCTAGTAGTTTCATAGTTTGGGGTCTTAAATTTAGGTCTTATTCCATTTTGATTTGGTTTTTGTGTATGGCAAGAGATAGGGGTCTAGTTTCAATCCTCAGCATGTGGATATCCAGTTTTCCCAATACCACTTATTGAAGAGGCTGATCTTTCTCCACTTTATATTCTTGGCACCTGTGTCAAAAATCAATTGGCTGTAAGTGCATGAGTTTATTTCTGGGCTCTCAATTTTGTTCCATTTGTCTGTTTTTATGCCAGTGCTGTTTTGTTTTGGTTCCTATAGCTTTATATTTTGAGGTCAGGAAGTGTTATTATGGCAGACTTTCAATATATCAGAACCAGAGGAAGAGATAGAAAGGAAATAACACCCATGACAGGGGAAACCAAACTTGGTGATAGAGGACCCAGTAGAGGAAGCAGCTTCAACTTGTGTCTCCAGCTGCATAGGCCTCACCTTCCTGGATGAGACTGGCACTGGGATGTACTGGAAGCACTAGAGCAGGGTTTGACAAACCCAAAGGTACATATATCAGGGACAATCTGGCAGTGGTGTGTAATGTGAGTTAAAACTCAGAGACTGGTTAGGAGGTATCCACAAAAACCTAGGAAGTGAGTGGAAAAGGAAAGGATCTGCATACATCTGAAGGAAGAATGGTCAAAACTGAAGGTCAGAATGTGTGCTCTGCAAAGTATGAATATAGTATGAATGTGCATCAGGAAGAATATTTGAAATCAGATTCTCAGAATTTCCAGAAGTATGTGGCTATACTTATAGTTGAGGATATAGGAGCAAAGTGGGTAGAGGGAAGAAAAAGTGGAATGGGGATTGAGAAATTGGTGCTACTGATGGAAAATGAAAACAGCAGCTCATGTTGGAGTATGTGTGGTAGATGGGGAATAAGCCCTTTGCCAGGATAAAGACTGTAACATAGGGCTATGCTGCTAACCTCCACCAAGCAAAGCCTTGGGACAGAGTTCCTCAAGTACCTATATCCACACCCACACGCACCCACAATGGAAGGCCATACAATCTACAGGCTTATGGGAAATTCCCAGCAGGTTAGTTCCCCATTGACCATTCTAGAGACTAGATGAACATGCCTGTGCACAGAAAATGTCAGCTGACACCATCTTCTGTAGGGCAGTCAACTGAACACTGAGCACAGATTCTCAGCTTTCCCATTTAAATATGTGACCCTAGAATGTTGATTCATCTTGCTCTGCCTGAATTTCCTCATCCATAAAATGAAGCCTTCGTCCTGTGGAGCCCAGCACAGAGTGTGGTCTGGGTGTGGCCAGGGCTGGGTAGGTCGGCTCTGCTCAAATACCTTCAGTGATGGGAGAGACACTTTCTCAGGGTTTTTTTTTTTTCCCCTTTTTGTCTTTTTTACTGACCGGTGACAGAATCGCAACCCTTGGTGTCGCGCCCTCACCGCGCTCAGCCAGTGAGCGGGAACTGGTCTCCACATGGGATCCAAACCCTCGGCGGGAGCGCCACCACGCTCCCAAGCGGCACACTCTACAGTGCGCCACCGGGCCGGCCCATTTCTCAGGGTTTTTAAAGCTGAAAGCGATTGTCCAGAGATGATTTAGTCCAGCCCAACTATTTTTACACAGAATATATTTAATTCCATTATATAAACTAGGAACAATTTTACCAACATAAAATGTGACCATAGGCTACATATAACAAAAGATCAAACTAGGCACACATGTCCATGGAAAAATCATGCCAATTAAATAAATATGTTCAGCATTTCCATTAATATTCATATGCTACTCTTTCATTTTTTTGCTGATAAGCAGTACAGAAAATTAAAAACAAAACAAAATTGACAAGACAATCAACTAGCTTGTTTTTTTCTATCATTTGGAAAAAGATTACCATTATTCAATTTTATTATGTAATACACTCATCCACGTAATGAAACATCTGTGAAAAAATAGTGTGGGAACCACCATCAGTGGCCGACCCTAATCTTGTCTGTCCATAAATGAAATATTTCTATTATACACAAATACAGACATTTGAAGTTAGAAAGGAATACAACTCAAATAGCAAAAGGTCTTTAATTACAGAAAGTTTAACATAAGTCAATTACAGAAAGTTCAAAAGTATATACTAAGCCCAGAGTAGGCTACTGCCAAGGAAAAAAAATTTTGTAATCTTTGTATGTTACATGGCATTCCTAACTCTACAAACTATCAGCATTTGTAGAGGCTAGCTCCTAAAAGTCCCAAAGAAGTGGAAACATTCAGGTATGAAGGACTCATGATAAAGAGCAGGTGGAAGCAAGGGGGCAGGCCTGTATCTTAGTCAAGTATGGACTGAGTAAAGAGCTGTTTGGCTGAACTGGGCTCCCCTGAAGAATCTGAGCCAAGCTGAAAGAAACTAGCTTAACCTCTGGTAATGAAATTTTAGCTGTACCGTGGCTGTTCAATTTCAGAGTTTACTGACAGGATTAGAATGATTAAAAAAAATTTAGAGCAAGCTTTTGTGTAATTAATCAGAGATGAAATTCATAAATTCTGGTAAGAATTTGCCTCTCCAACTGTCATTGCATAAGAAGAAAACAGGGCCATGTCACTTGGGAGGACTGTCTCAGCTCCTGTTTAGGGAGCTGACTCCTATGCTCTCTCGAGAACAGCTCCTGAAGGGAAGGCCTGTCCTGCACAGATGTGGCCATGGAATTCATGGGGCTCTTGTGTCACATATAAAGTACTGTAGATATGTGGCAGGTGAAGAGTTCACATTCCTGGTTTCACTAACTGTCATGTATCCATTTAAAAGGTCCATGGCATACATAGTAATTTAGTTTCCTAGGTGCGTTTGAATCTTGGGTGCTTGCAGCTAGGGAACAAGACGAACAAACAGAGCTAATGGCCAAAACTCTTGTTTTAACATAGCTACTTTTTCTCTTTTAGTTTGCATATTACCAGTAACTGCTATGCTCTTTGAAGGTTTCATGAAACTATGTGCTGTGACGCATTTTCAATTTGGGGATACAGAGGATGTCCCGATACATTTCTCCAGAATGTCACAAGTCTATTTCTTAACATCCTAATAGATTCACACATTACTTTATCAGCACTAATTTTTAATGCTGACGCTGGTACTTTCTGCAGTAGTCTTCTAAGTGACTGGCCAGGGAGTCCAAGTTTTCACAATCCGCATTTTAAGTTTAATCTGTCCATGTTCTTGTTGAGCTTCTGGTAATAAAGAAATGCTGCTGACTGAAAGACAAAAGGGCCTGTGGTGCTTTCAGGGAGTCTTGGAGATCTCTGGGTACTGGGCACTGTGCTTGAACGTCTTGCATGTGTTCTCTCATTCAAAGATCAGAGTATATGATGTAGGTACTATTATCTCCATTTTAGGGATGAAGACAGAGGCTTGAAGAGGTGAAGCCACACAGCCAGGTGACCGGCCAACAAAGATTTGAATACAGGTGGATCGGACTCCAGACTATCATTTCCAAAGAATTACAAAATCCAACTTGTTCCTGCTGTCTACTTGTAACAAGTCAAAAATTTTAACTCTTCGGGTGTCTGAAGTCTGCAAACCCTGTATATATCCCTCTAGTTGTTTTCCATTACTGCTGTAACAAATTTGCCACAAACTTAGTGGCTTTAAACAGCAGTATCTGTAAGTCAGAAGTCTGGCACGGCATGGCTGTTTCTACACTTGGCCTCACTGGGCTAAAAATCAAAGTGGCTGAGACCCCAGGTCTCATCTGTTCCTCAGGGTCCTCTTCCAAGTTCACTGGCTATTTGGCAGGATTCATTTTCTTCTCCTGCTTTCCATGTGGCCTCTCTATCCCTATGCCAGCAGTGGCATCTCAAGCATATCTTCAAATCTGATTTCTTCTTCCTCATTTTTTTTGGTGGCTGGCCGATATAGGGACCCGAACCCTTGACCTTGGTGTCATAACACCTAGCTCTAGCCAACTGAGCTAACTGGCCAGCCCTTCTGCTTTTAAGTGTTCATGTGATTACATTGGGCCTACCCAGATAATCCAGGATATCCCTATTTTAGAAACTTTAATTATACCTGCAAGTCCCTTCTACTATGTAATGTAACACATTCATAGGTGTAACACCAGGGGAAGGAAGGTCATGGGGGCTATAATTCTGCCTATCATTTCCTCTTAGAATCTCTCTTGTACATATACAGCCCCCAAGGCAAAATACCTTTTCCCTTCAAAAATGTTTCACAGTATTCTGCCCTCTGCCAGGTGTCCAACCAGTTACAGTAGCTGGACTGGACCTCACCCAAATAGGAATGAATACCATGTATTTGTACTTTAACCGGTAGATTGTGGAAAAGCCTATTTTTGCCAGGGATGGGGTGGTGTGGTCTTCAAGTTTTATGCATTTCAGGTGACTTCACTTGGGACTCCC
Organism: Galeopterus variegatus; assembly: GCF_000696425.1. NCBI lineage: Eukaryota > Metazoa > Chordata > Mammalia > Dermoptera > Cynocephalidae > Galeopterus > Galeopterus variegatus. Next base: position 128,807 of record NW_007726829.1, read on the forward strand.
TTAAGAAACAAAAACTGAGAAATGAACACTGACTATACCCCTCCCATCCTCATGTTCTCATCCTTTCCAGTGCTTGGAGGTCCCCAGACTCAACTGTCTTTACTCAGGATAGTAGTTTGGACCAACAGTGTAGCAACATGGTTTATCCAAAAGGCCAAACATAAATAGAACATCTTATGCATCAGAAAACTACTAGTATGCACAAGAGTGCTCTGAAATTACTTCAAGTCAAATCTCCTAAGCAGATCAAGAATCTTGCTTAAAACTGAATTTGCCTACCTGATAAGCAACTTTCCTTATTCAGCACCTTCAGCCCATTCTTTGATTCAATTTAGCACATATCCCAGTAGAACCTTGCAATCATCTAATACAATGACATCATCTGAACTAAGAACACCTTCTCTTCTCTAAAAAGAAATAAAAGGACAAATAGAGAATAAAAACAGCAAAGGCCATTCATAGATAAATTATGTGATTACAAGTAAAATGTTAACTGTAGAATTTAGGTGGCAGGTATAAGAATTATTCACTTTATAACTATTTTAACTTTTTTGCATGTTTGAAAATTTTCACAATAAAATGTTGTCAAACAAGAACTATCGCCATAAATTCAACCATAGGTACCAAAGCCAGTGTGACATTTCTCACTAAATGTCTTAAGAGTGAGATACTCTTCAGGGCATATGTCATAACTCTCCATAAAAATGCTATTCTTCGTTCCCAAGACCTTGTTCATGTTGTTTCCCTACTGAACTCTTCTCAACTGCAACCAATTCCACAAGGCCCTGTTCAAGTTCTATTTTCTATTAAGAAGAAAAAAATCCTTCCCTCTGCTAAAGTGCCATTGTAGTCCTTTGTGCTGTACTGTCTAAAATACAGGTCGGGAATTATATTTTAAAAATTTTAGATGTTATAGTAGTTAGACTGGGTCTGTTTTTTAAAATTATTATTATTATTTTTATTTTTTATTTTTTAAAGATGAATGGTAAGGGGATCTTAACCTTGACTTGGTGTTGTCAGCACCATGTTCACCCAGTGAGCTAACCGGCCATCCCTAGTATGTGGGATCCGAACCCTCGGGCGGGAGCGCCGCTGTGCTTCCCAAGCGGCGCACTATCCAGTGCGCCACCGGGCCGGCCCTGGGTCTGTTTTTTAAAATTATTATTATTATTATTTTTTATTTTTTAAAGATGAATGGTAAGGGGATCTTAACCCTTGACTTGGTGTTGTCAGCACCATGTTCACCCAGTGAGCTAACCGGCCATCCCTATATGGGATCCGAACCCGTGGCCTTGGTGTTATCAGTACCACACTCTCCCAAGTGAACCACGGGCCGGCCCTGTTTTTTTAGGGATCCAAACCCGTGGCCTTGGTGTTATCAGCACCACACTCTCCCAAGTGAACCACGGGCCGGCCCTGTTTTTTTAAAATTATAAAAAAAACTTTTTAAAAGAAAAGCTGTCTTTCAGAGATACATATTAAGATACTGTAAATGAAGTGGTAACAATGGCTGGAACATGCATTAAAATAACCCAGTGGGAAGAAAAGATTGGGTATGGTTGAAACAAGAGTGATCATTAACTGTGGGAGCTAGGTCAAGAATACAGGGCCTAGTTGTTCTACTTTTAAGTTTTTCTTTAGAAAACAAAACGAAAATACTGGCAACACAGTAGGTGGTCAAATGACTACACTATCAAAATGAAAGCTATCTGAAGCAATTATCTAGAAATTTCTGGTAAAAATGCCCTTATTCAAGTGATTCAAAGGAAGATCTGTTCATTATCTTGCCTTGTTTTCTATTGCCACTTTTGTTACTATTAACACCTCATGCAGGGAGAACTGTGGGCCTCTCAATACAGAAACTTCAAAATAAGCACCCAGAGAATTCAATCAGAATTTGAAATTTCTATTTTGTCCTGCCTTGTAAATTGATAAGTAAAAGTTCCTTAAAGAATTCCAGGGCTGGCCAGTTAGCTTACTTGGTGAGAACATGGTGCTGATAACACTAAAGTCAAAGGTTTGGATCCCTATGTTAGCAACCCCTAATGGAATCCCAGATCTGGGTAAATATTAATGGCGGCTAAAGCCATTAAAGGAAAAGATGATAGAGAACTTTATAATGGATGGAGTAGGCTGGCAGCATCCATACCCACCATCAATCTTAACATTATGAGAGGCATTACGTGTCCTCTAATATGAAAAAATAGGAAGTGTATAATACCACCTATGAATTGTTTGGGAAAAAACAAAATGGAACAAAAAGCCCTCTAGATCTCCCTGTCAGTTTATAGGAATTATAGGGAATAGAAAAATTTCAAATGATACCATTATGATGCATTCTGTAAAATCCACACCGAGGGACAATTCTATAGGACAACCATTTCTTCAAAAATTAACAAGAAAAACAAAGAAACGTATTGATTAAAAAGAAACTTAAGAGATATCAACAAAAGGCAAGATACAGATCTTGTCTGTATCCTGAGTCAAACAAATCAACTATAAAAAAAAAATTATGAGACAAAGGGAAATTTGAATACTGACTGCTATTTAAAAATAAAAATGTTTCGTTGTCTTAGACAATGGTACTATGGCTATGTTCTAAAAAGTGCCCCCTCTTTAGTGACATATTTCAGTATGCCTCTAAAGTATACATACATGAAAATATTTTGCCTGTAATGGGATTCAAACTGATCCAATGCATGAGGCAGAGAATATCGGTAAACAAGACTGACCACAGGACAGTTATTAAAGTTGGAGGATGGGTACATGGGCTTTATTACACTATGCTCTTTATTTTTGTGTATTTGTGAAAATTTCCATAATAAAATATGTTCTTAAAGAAGTTTCGATAGTGTTATACTAAAAAACCTCCTACTTTAATGAAGATTTCCCCCAGAAAAATACAATGTTCTGATGGACCATTCCCCAATATGTTAAATCTTTTAAGTTAGACACTGACAAAAAAAATAATTTTTAAGAGATTGTACAATTTACTGAATGTTACCTGTATCAATAAAAGACCACTAACAGTTGGAATTTTAAGCCAAAAGCAGAAACCTTTGATAAATTTTATGTGAATTCCAGGGAAGGGTGTGGGCTCTGGAGTCAGCCAGATCTAGGTTTTGAATCCTAGCTCTGCATTTCTTATCTACTAGCTGAATGTTTTTTGACAAATCATTTAATTTCTGTGAGCTGTTGGCTCTACACCTGTCAAGTGGGAATAATAAAATATCTTGATCAGTAAAGCACTTAGTTCAGGGCCTGGCACATGGTAAGTGCTCAGAAAAGAATTCAAATAATTCTACTGCCCCATTTCAGTCATATATGTACATCTTCCATATTCTAACATCTCTGAAACTGGGATGTGTCTCATAACTGATGGCATATCATAGGTTTAACTGGCAGTTTTTCTTTCTTAGTGATATGTAAAATAATGGTGCATACTACAAATCGATAGCATCTAAGAGTCAATATAACATGGTATCAATCATGGTAAAGCTATATTCTCAATTTCTGTTTAAGACCATTCTGAATAACCAATTTGAGATTTAAAAAATTTCAAAGTCTGAGCAAAATATTTCCAATACCTCATGAACAGAATAGTTTTGAGACAAATTAATTTTGTAAAAAATGGTTTATCAATTCCATTTTTGTATAAAACACATGGGAGGAAGGCTAGCCAATCAACACACAACTGTCACCACATGAAAAGGTACTTTTATCAAACTTCGAGTCTAAGAACGTACAAATGTTTCTTTTATCATGTCTACAGTAATTGTCTATGCTTTTCCATTTAACTGTTTTTAAAAATTTCATATATCCCCATTATTTCTTCTGTTTCAGTTACAGTACAATGACGGGGAGGAAGAGGGTTGGTTAAAACAACCCTCTAAGCAGTTTTCTGCTGTCCTTTCTTTCCAATCAGAGATTTGTGGATGTGAGGGATCACACCTACAATGAAATAAAGAAAAAGTTATTAAAAACTTTTTTAGCTGGCTACATGTTAACACTTTTGTGTTTCAAGCAAAAAGGGCAATTACACAAAGAATGAAATTTACTTAAGTCCCTTTTCACCTTCTGATCCTGTTAAAGTTATCTATATCATGGGCTATCCCCACCCGAGGGGTCTGTAAACCCTTCTAAAACTGTACATAAAGTTGTGTGATTTTTATATGCATTTTTAGAGAAGAGTAACCACAACTTTCATGAGGTTCTCTAAGGGTGATCCAGAAAAGATTAAGAACCACCAGCTTATCTCTTACCTTCAATGATCCTGACCCATTTTGACTATTTCAGCCCTTTCAAGGGTATCATGTTAAACAATTTCTTAAGATCATTCGTCAAACAGTTTAAAAGGTATGGGAAATATTTTAAACATTTTAAAATTTAGACAAAGAACTGGCTAAAACAAAAATAGCATTATCGGGCCGGCCCCGTGGCGCACTCGGGAGAGTGCGGGGCTGGGAGCGCAGCGACGCTCCCGCC
>NW_007726829.1:133934-134666 GCF_000696425.1 Galeopterus variegatus
GGGAGAGTGCGGGGCTGGGAGCGCAGCGACGCTCCCGCCACGGGTTCGGATCCTATATAGGGGTGGACGGTGTGCTCACTGGCTGAGCATGGTGCGAGCGACACCACACCAAGGGTTGCGATCCCCTTACCGTTCACGAAAAAGACAAAAAAAAAAAAAAAAGCATTATCTACGGCTATAGGGAGAAGAAATATTTATCCAGATCATTATGAAAAGATGCCTAAAATTGTAGTAGATTGAACTCTTACAGAATTAAAATTTACATGCTTTCTAGTTAACCATTCAAATGCACTGGATCATTTACCTGACTGACATGTAAGACAGACCAGAAATAATCTAGGCTTAAGTAATAATACATACCACCGCCAGCTATGGTAGCCTTGATAAGAGAATCCAACTCTTCATCACCACGGATTGCAAGCTGCAAGTGACGTGGAGTGATACGCTTTACTTTGAGATCCTTGGAAGCATTACCTGCCAGCTCCAGCACCTATAAAGCATCCGTGAGATAACACATCAAATGAAGGACGAAGTGTTTAAGGATTCAATGCAGACTCCCAATTACAGCTAAAAAGATCACTCTACCATGTGTACATACAAAACACACAAAATATATAAAAAACTGGTAATACATCTTTCTTTCTTCTATTTCTATTTCATTACTTCATTTGATCCCTTTTATATTCCTCCTCTGAAACAGAGATAGAAACTTGGGCAAAAACCTACTTCTAT
>NW_007726829.1:136113-138233 GCF_000696425.1 Galeopterus variegatus
GGCGGGAGCGCCGCCGCGCTTCCCAAGCGGCGCACTATCGCAGTGCGCCACCGGGCCGGCCGAGATTCATGTAATCTTTTAATTCTATTTTCCCCCGAACTTTCTGAAGTACCCTCATATATTCCCAAGGGTAAAGAAAGTGGGAAGTTAGGTGGGACTTATTATGAGTCAGAATACTGTGGCTCAGGCTGGCCAGTGCCTCACTCGGGAAAGTGTGGTGCTGATAACACTAAGGCCACGGGTTTGGATCCCATATAGGGATGGCCGGTTGGCTCACTGGGTGAGTGTGGTGCTGACAACCCCAAGTCAGGATTAAGATCCCCTTACCAGTCATCTTTAGGAAAAAAAAAAAATACTGTGGCTCAACATTAGTGAACAAAAATGTGTACCTTTCCAAACAGTCTGCAGCTAAACAAGTAAAAACTGGTGTAAGACTGAGAAGGAAGAGACAGTTCTCAACTAGTACCACAGTGCCCACACAAAACTCCTTGCTCATGACATAGCAAAGTCGAAACTGCCCATGATTCAATGTTAAATCTCTAGTGGGACACAGATGACTTGGTGAGGTTAAAGAAATGACAGCAATGACAACTGACATTCAGGTTAAACCTAAATTCCTCAGCCTAGTTCCCAACCACATCTTTCCAAGTAAGAACCTTCCTTCTGTTTCCACCAGGTTGGCTGTCTCTACCACTTGACTTGCTTTCTACTCAAATTACTTCCCCGTCCCAGAATGTAGTTGAAGGAGTTTCATGGCTTCCCATTCATTTAGCATAGCAGTAGGGATGGGGAAAGCAGTGGTCCATGACCCCAAAATTAAGAACTCTTGCCCACTTAACTTACCTTCCTGAAACATCAAATGGAGTAACATACAGCATTTTGTGTCAACAATCATGCAGAGAACCAGAAGGATTAGGTTTTTTAACTCTGATATCATATTTGTGATTTTTATATATCACTGCACTGACAAATCTTTACCCCACCTCCAATCTTCATAAACTAAAAGGTTATACTGTAGTTTCACGAATATCAGCTATTGATTACATACTTCAGAGTTCACTTAACTAGTAGTGGTACAGTATTTTATACTCCTTTGTCATGTTATTTAAAAATACGGATTGCTGTCCCTTGCTTAACTTTAAAAACGAGTACACCAAAGTTCTTTTTGACAGTGGCACTGGCTGACAAGATGCATCTAAAGCTGCTATTCTTTTTTGAAATATATTCCATAGGTTTCAGTCACTTAGTCTAGAACACCTCCTGGATTCCCATATTTAGCAGACATGCCCCCACAAACCTCAGCAGTGAGGTACTCCAGAATTGCAGCACTGTACACGGCAGCAGTGGCACCCACCCTTCCGTGGCTTGTGGTGCGAGTCTTCAAGTGTCTGTGGATGCGGCCCACAGGAAACTGAAAGAGAGACATCTCGGTGGAAGCACTGCAGTGTCCTAACATTGCACCAGTGAGTGTAATAAAAGGCTGAACAGTATGAGTAAAGCATGAATTATAAAAAACGTGGTCACACGTATCAGAAGCCAAATCTATTTGGCAATGTTGTTCTTAAGGCCTGCGTGTATGTCCTGGTAATCAGCCCCAAATCTTTAACTTCTGCATGATATGGAGAGTTTCATTATGTTCATAAAATGAAGAGAAACTATGCTATGCATCATCAACTGCACAGTCAACATGGCATAATGATCATATTTGTATCCTTTACATAATAGCCACATGCGACTTTGAATCTCTGCCACCTTACTTGTACCCAACTCTGTTCTTTCCTCAGTTTCAAGAGGTCACCTGATAACTAAGAAAAATCAATATCATTGTCTCATTGAGACTCTACTTTCTGAGAAACAGGGGTACTTTCTCGTTTCCAAAGTATCCTACCCCACTGTCTGTGCCCTTGACTATCCCCCAGCAACTTTCTTATGGACCTTCCTCACCCTTTCACTGCCCCATTATTAAAACTATTTTTGAGGCCGGCCCGTGGCTCACTCGGGAGAGTGGGGTGCTGGTAGCGCCGAGGCCACAGGTTCGGATCCTATATAGGGATGGCCGGTTCGCTCACTGGCTGAGCGTGGTGCTGACAACACCAAGTCAAGGGTTAAGATCCCCTTAC
>NW_007726829.1:138547-139538 GCF_000696425.1 Galeopterus variegatus
GAAGAGAAACTATGCTATGCATCATCAACTGCACAGTCAACATGGCATAATGATCATATTTTATCCTTTACATAATAGCCACATGCGACTTTGAATCTCTGCCACCTTACTTGGACCCAACTCTGTTCTTTCCTCAGTTTCAAGAGGTCACCTGATAACTAAGAAAAATCAATATCATTGTCTCATTGAGACTCTACTTTCTGAGAAACAGGGGTACTTTCTCGTTTCCAAAGTATCCTACCCCACTTGTCTGTGCCCTTGACTATCCCCCAGCAACTTTCTTATGGACCTTCCTCACCCTTTCACTGCCCCATTATTAAAACTATTTTTGAGGCCGGCCCATGGCTCACTCGGGAGAGTGGGGTGCTGGTAGCGCCGAGGCCACAGGTTCGGATCCTATATAGGGATGGCCGGTTCGCTCACTGGCTGAGCGTGGTGCTGACAACACCAAGTCAAGGGTTAAGATCCCCTTACTGGTCATCTTTTAAAATAAATAAATAAAAAACAAAAACAAACAAACAAACAAAAAACTATTTTTGGCAGCTGGTCCTTATGGGGATCTGAACCCTTGACCTTGGTGTTATAACACCTAGCTCTAGCCAACTGAGCTAACCGGCCAGCCCTGCCCCATTACTTTGACAACTCCAGTTACTTCCTTCCCACTGGCTCCTTTCCTCTGCAAACTTCAGTTAAAATTTCTCCACACATCTATGACAACTGCATTGTTAGTCTAGGTATCTTTTCCAAAAGCAAAACTTAAAAACAAATCCAAAACCCTCACTTTCTTGCCACCCATTTCTCCCAACCCCAACCTGGCTTCCGAACTTACCCTTGAAGGCCAGCAGTGCCACTTTAATTACCAAATCTATTAGCCACTTCTAAATCTCATCCTTAAGGAGAAAAAGCATTGTTTTTTTTTTTGTTTTTTTGTTTTTGTCTTTTTTTGTCTTTTTCCGTGTCCGGCAACGGATCGCAACCCTCAGTGTTGCCC
>NW_007726829.1:139573-140743 GCF_000696425.1 Galeopterus variegatus
GCGCTTCCCAAGCGGCGCACTATCCAGTGCGCCACCGGGCCGGCCCGAAAAAGCATTGTTTTGTGTGTGTTTACATTTATTTCTAAGAGCTTCTTAAGAGCAGGATCCATGACTATTCCCCTTTGCAGCCTTAGTAACTGGTGTATTGTCTTGCACACAGCAGGAACTCAAAAACATTTCTTCTTAGGCTTCAGAGACTATATAGAGTCTAATATTAACTCACTACTCCTTAGTCTTTTCTTTCTCAGACTCAAAAAAACACGTTTTTCTGAATGGTCCACCAATGTCCTTGTGGACACTGTCCTTGTGTTCCTTTCTCATGCTCTTAGCTTAGGAAACTCATCCATAGCATGAACTATCAACTTTACATACATGATCTCAAATTTATAATTAGGTCTATCATCTCTTAGAAAGATGGACTCATGTTTCAAATTTCTGGACATTTTCACATGCATGTTTTGGTGAATTTCANCTTACAGGAACCTTTCTTTGACTTCCTCTCAACCCTACACCTCTCTACCCATTTTCTGCACACACATGCTTTCTATTCCTTCTTATCCTACTCTAGTTCAAGAATGGATTGTCTTATTCCTAAACCACTGCAATAATCTCCATCTATGTTCCATCTCCCACAGTATCACCTAGATCATGTCACCACTGCCAAGAGGATAAAATCCAAACCTTACAGTCTGGCCTTCCAACTTTCTTATTTAAAAATGTTTCTTGTATGTAGGGAATAATTCTTACTCATCCAGGAAATCTTGAGTTTGTGGGTTAAAGTTGTAACATTTCAAATACAAGAAGTTTGAAAATATTTAGTGGTTTTGAGTATATCACTCAGTCTAAAACTGAGGCTATTGGGGAAATATTCAGAGGACTAACGGACAGTTCATGATTTCCCCCAAATTCTATCTCATCCTGAAAGTTAATGTACCACAACAAACATCTTCAAAAGAAAAATCACTCCATACTCACTTTAATATGATACAATTTATAAAAGAATTAGAGACATAATTATAATCTTGAAATAGTATTTTATTTTTTTTTGCAGTTGGCAGGTACAGGGATTGAAATAACATTTTAATAGAAAAAAACTACCAAAATCATTAACTTTATTTTGTTCTTGTTAGAAGAAAAGGATACAATAGATAAAACTTATTCGGGGTGAGG
>NW_007726829.1:141368-142623 GCF_000696425.1 Galeopterus variegatus
TGCTGACAACACCAAGTCAAGGGTTAAGATCCCCTTACTGGTCATCTTTAAAAAAAAAAGACCTTTTATTAATTTATATAAAAAAGAGGTCAAACCTTAAACTCCTGTTTAAAATATGAGATTTCTAAATATTGAACATATTTCTCAATTTTCAGATTGAAGAATCTTGCAAATCAATATAACTTTTATGCATGCTGGAAATATTTCATAATTAAATAATTTTTTAAAATGTCAACATAACATTATTTCCACAGAAATATTCAGAACAGCTCTTCTGGGAGGGGGGAAAAAAGCATGTTACCAAAAAAACCCAAAACAAAAAACCCTCAAAAAATTAAACACAGAATTGTCATATGACCCAGCAATTCTACTTCTTAGTATATGCCTCAAAAGTGAAAGCAAAATCTGGGAATGGATATTTGTACAACCCAAGTGTCCACTGACTGATGAATGGATAAACAAAATGAGGTATATACATACAATAGAATAGTATCCAACTTTAAAAAGGAAATACTGACACATGCTACAACATGGATGAACCTTTGAGGACATTATGCTAACTGAAATAGGCTAGTCATAAAAAAGACAAATACTGTATGACTCCACTTATATGAGGTCCCTAGAGTAGTCAAATTCATAGACAGAATGTAGAACTGTTCTTGCCAGGAGCTGGGAGACAGGAAAATGGGAAGTTAATGTTCAATGGGTAAAGTTTCAGTTTGGGAAGATGAAAAAGTTCCAGAGATAGATGACAGTGATGGTTATACAATGTGAATGTACTTAATACTACCGAACTGCACATTTAAAGTATTTTACTTCTACTAAAGAGGGTAAACAAATATTATTTTCAACCGATAGAAAAATATTTATTAAATAATCTTTATGTCCACTAATAGAATGGTTAAATAAATCACGGTATAGAAATGCAATGGAGTGTTATGCAGCCATTTCAACAAATGAGGCACATATATGAACTGATACAGAACAACCTTCAAAACCTATTTCTATGTGAAAAAGGCAAGGTATGTGCAAGTGTAACGAACTTCTGCTTATGTAAAAACGGGGTATTATAGAGTATGTGTATACAAATATATTTCTAGAAAGTGAAAGACAAGTTAGAAATGTTATTTTCCTCTAGGGAGGGGAAAAGAGGGCAACCAATTTTCCCTTTTGTATTTTTTGATTTTGCCATTTAAATCTATTATTTCCTTGCTGTAAAAGAAAGCTAGTTAAAAAAAAGAATCAGGGGCCGGCC
>NW_007726829.1:144028-145562 GCF_000696425.1 Galeopterus variegatus
GGGGGGGGGGGGGGGGGGGGGAGTAAAGCCTTGGCAGGTATTAGAAGCGGAAAAAAAGTCTAAGAACTAACTCATATTTTCTTTCTTATACTAAACAATTCAGCAAGAGAGTGTGATTTAAGTGTACCAGAGAGAACTGAGACTCTCTAGATTTCTATCAGGATGGCTTATATATTTTAATAATTCCTTGAAAAGACATTGCATAATTTTTAGGTTTCTGAGGTCAGCTCCATAAACAAGATAGTCTCACCTATTCCTCAAATAAAACTTTTACTCTTTACTTACCCTACTATAAAACATTTGACCTCTCAACTTGTGCATGAGTCTAAACTTATAATCATTGTCTCTGTATGATTGGATTAGGAAATAAGAACTAGTTTAACTGACAACTGCAAAACTCCCCAGGCTTCCCAATTTATACAGTAACTACTTTGCTTAAGCAATTTTAACCTAACGGTTTCAAATCTATCATATTTGCTGTTTTATCTATTTGCTCTTTCTTTTCTTTTTTTGGCAGCTGGCTGGTAAGGGAATACAAACCCTGGACCTTGGTATTATCAGCACCATCTATTTGCTTTCTGAGGAAGTAGACATATAATCAAGTTTTAAAAGCCTCGATGCATTAAATGACTATTTCCAAGATTTGAGACTCCAAATAACTTCTTATACTGAACAAAAACAAACTCTAATGGTATCAAACCTATCTGATACAAAATTGTACAATAAATGGATGATTTCTTTCCCAAATCCCCTCAAACTACGTATATCTTCTCAACTTTAATTACAGTTGATGACTGAAAAATAAAATATAAGCAATGTAAAATATTTTACTGTAAGAACTGGGTTAGTATATATATATATATATATNTGGGTTAAAGTTGTAACATTTCAAATACAAGAAGTTTGAAAATATTTAGTGGTTTTGAGTATATCACTCAGTCTAAAACTGAGGCTATTGGGGAAATATTCAGAGGACTAACGGACAGTTCATGATTTCCCCCAAATTCTATCTCATCCTGAAAGTTAATGTACCACAACAAACATCTTCAAAAGAAAAATCACTGCATACTCACTTTAATATGATACAATTTATAAAAGAATTAGAGACATAATTATAATCTTGAAATAATATTTTATTTTTTTTTGCAGTTGGCAGGTACAGGGATTGAAATAACATTTTAATAGAAAAAAACTACCAAAATCATTAAGACTTTATTTTGTTCTTGTTAGAAGAAAAGGATACAATAGATAAAACTTATTCGGGGTGAGGGGCAGCTGGCTGGTTGATAGTTAACTTTTTGACTTAAGTCTTGACCAATTAATCTCATTATTAAAGGTCTGTAGTAATACAAATACATTTTCGTAATTAATGAAACATCTATGGGTCATAAGTTGCAATGGTAAAGAAAATAATTAAATAATGCACTATGGGGCAGGCTAGTTAGCTCAGTTGGTTAGAGCAATGTTATAAAACCAAGGTCAAGAGCTTGGATCCCCATACTGGCCAGCTGCCAAAAATAAATAAATAAATAAA
>NW_007726829.1:146408-158340 GCF_000696425.1 Galeopterus variegatus
AAAATGGATATCAAGATACTTTCATATTAGTTTAACAGACACACGCTCACTTCCCCTCAAGCTTAAAATCTTAAAATTAAGAATGACAACTGAACGCCTTCTATATTTTTAGCTTATGGTAACGCTTATATATTTTTAGCTACTGGTAAATGGACACCAAATATATGGCATATCACTAAAGACGGCAAAACATCTTAAATCCAAAGCAAGGATCATGAAAATCAGCAGCCTGAGCAAATTAACTTACAGATTAGATGTAATGCATGCCTCAGTTTGTTCAAGTGCTTTATAGTTAAGTACTTAGATCAAACGTAATTTTTCGTAAGGTCTACTCCAACACTAAGATTTGAGAATTTTACAGTTAGGTACCATGTCTCTTAAACGCCACACTTGTTACATCAAGCACAGGACAAATTATCTAATACTATCTGCGGTTATGAAGAATAACCGAACTTTTACGCAGCCTGCTCCAGCTGGAGTTACCTGTCTCACGACAGGATGCTTAAAGCAGGAATACCGACATAAATAAAATTCCGTAACAGTATCATTACTTCACACAATCTTTGATGCAATGCATAGCTTATCCTTTAACACTTTCTCCTTTCTCTCAACTTTAAAATGGGGCTGAAGTTTTATTCACTTTTGTTTTTTAAGAGCCACATTTTTCTTACCTAAATCTGAATTTTGGAATAAAGAAACATAATTTAAGACTGAAAATCCGTAGCAGGGGCAAAGGGAGGTACTGTTTTAAAATCAAAAAAGCAAACTGCAAAGGAGTCAAGACAGCGGGCGTTCATCTCAAACCTACGCAGTCACCTAGAACAAATCGTGCGGTTGATTCCTTCTAGCTCAAAAAGGCACGAATACAAGCCCCTTTTCGCAGAAAATCCCGAATTTATTGCCCGGGAGATTACGTAACCAGACATCGCCGGAGCCTCCTAACTTGGACGGCGGCCCCGTGTGCCCCGCTCGTGCGGAGGGAACCGCTGTGGCGACCGGCACTGTCCACGCTTCGGCGGGCCGGCTTGGGCCCCGGCGACGGTCAGGACCGACACGCACTGCTCGGGACGGGCCCTTTCCTGCCGGACGCCCACGTCGGGCTCGGCGGCCCGGACTTAGCGCCCTCCGGCGGCGACAAGGGCTCTCCAGACGCGGCCCCTGCGCCCGCGAACTCCCTGTTCCACAGGTAGCGGTGCCACCGGGGCCTCCGCGCCGCCTCCGGGTTTTCCGGCTCGGCCCCAACCCCAGCCCGTCGGCCGCCCTCACCATGGTATCGGCGCCGACTCTGCCTCCGCTCGGCCGCGCGCCCTCCCACTGCCGCCGCGCCGCCGCCGCAGCTCTTGCAGCACCGACCGCCGCCGCCACCGGAGCCGGACAATGCCCCGGGCCCGCCTCGCGCTGCCACGGCCAATGCGCGCTGGCCTTGCTGGTTTGAACCCCGGCGGTTGCCCAATTGCGCGCCTCCTTTTAGCCAGACCCCGCCCCTCGACACCTCCTCCCTAACGGCTGTTTGTTTTTGCACACGGCACGAGGAGGCGGAGCCTATGGCCCCAACACTGACGCGCTCTCCGCCTTTCTCTGCGCGCCCGAGTTTGACGAACAAAAGAACGGCCCAATAAGAACAGACACCGGGTGGACGAGAGCCAATGAAAACATCGCCCGCGAGGAAAGGAGGCGGGCAGCCGGGAACGACAGCACAATTAGCCAATGGAGTGAAGCGATTTCAGGCGGCTGAGGCTTTCCCGCCCATTCTCACTGACGGTTCTCCGGGTTCTGAGATTTGTTTGGTAGCAAAAAACTGTGGGGACCTGCTTTTCCTGGCGGATTTTTACAAAGGTTCTGAAGATATCTTCGTCTTAGCCAGGACTTTGTGCATCACGCGGGCGCTGGGTTTTAAGGTTGGACGTTCCTCATGCTCGGCTGCTGTCCTGGCCGACTGACTTCCCGATGTCGCCTCAGCGCGGACTCCGGCAAGGTCCTTAGTTTGCTTTGTTTCCCTTACGTCATTTGGTTAAGATTTTGGGGGAAACTCACAATTGGAAAGGAAGAAAAGCTCTGAAGTGGAATTGCCTTCCCCTGGAAGCTGTTGCAAAAATTAAAGAATGTATGTGAACGCAGTTGGCACAAAGTAGGCTCTCCGGCGATAGTGTTTTTCCGTCCACGACCTATTTCCATAATTTGAAAAGGCTCATCGTCGTACCGTCCTCCATCTCCTGATCTCCGTTACAGTCTGGACAATATGAGCTTCCGGGGAGAGCCGGCCCCATTTCGTCCACAAATGGGGCTTAGGCAAACGTAGTCCTTTGTCTGAGATCACACAGCCAGTAGGTAACCAAGTTCTTAGAGGTTCTAACTCATTCCAGCACTTACTGTGCCAGGCAGTGTTCTAGGTGTTGGGGTCGGTGGTGAACAAATCAAGTGTGTGCTTTCGTGGAGATTTCGTTCTTGTGAGATTTTCCCAGGCCGGCATTTCAGACCTGTATCACCAGCTGGGCAATACCTGCCCTAGAGTTTGAATTTTTATCTTCTGACATGGAGTTTATCCTTGGGTTCAGCCCCCGTGAGAGGAAGCAACTCGGGAAAGCGAGTCTTTAAGGAAAATAACTTGAATTAGAGAAGAGGAAGAGGGTGAGCTTCTAAATAAGAGTTTGGAAACATGAATAAAGGTTTAGACAAGTGTGAAGAAGGGTCCGGTGAGGTGGGGAGGAATGGAGCAATGTGCCCAGATTAGTGGAAGCCTGAAAACTAGGTCGAAGAGTTTGGAGTTAGTTCCGTAAGCGATAATCACTGTTAATGAGAAAGACTTGTCACTATGAAGGGACTGAAGGAAGGTTAGTTAGTATCTGACCAGATCTCTATTCCATCTACTTCCTGAATATCTCAACTTTGGCTTTTTTGTGCACCTCCATTGCCATGGGCTCATGGCAAAGCTGTTACTCATTACTGCAAAAGCTGTTAACTAATGCCCTGTCTATTCTTTTCTTCCTTCGTTTTACCCTCTCCTCTTTCTTAAAATACAAATCTTAACATTTTCCTTTAACTTCGTCAATTTTAGGACAAAATTCAAATCCTTAGCAAAACATAGGCCCCACATTTTCTTGCCCCCGCCCATGTCATGTTTTGTCACTTCCCCTGTACCACACAGTAAACTCCATCATGCTTTTGCACATACTTTTGCATTTTCTTGAAACAGTCCTCCATCTCAGCTTCTCCCTGGGTAACTTTTAATCATCCTTTAAGAGTCAATACAGACATCACGTTTTTCAGAACCCCTTTCCTTGACATCCTGATTTGGATTAAGTGCCCTTCCATATGCCTACAACACTCAGTGTATACTGCTACCACCATGCTTAATTGTAATGGTCTCCTTCAGTGTACAGAACCCTTTTTTAGGTCATTATTCTTTGCTTGGTACAATACCTAGTACCCTGTAATTGTCAGTTGGCAAATTAAAGGAAAAAATACTAACACATGTTTAAGCCACTTAGATAAACAGTGTGGTCTGTGGGAACATCTGAGTTTGAATTCAGGCTCCTTCACTTACTAGTTGTGTGATCTGGGCAAGGTATTTAATATTATTAGCTTGTTTTGTCATTCATAAAACTGAAAATAGCAGTACCTATTTTACAGGTTCTGAGTGAGCATTAGTTCTATAATGTATAAGAAAGTACTTAGCCCTCTTTGGATATAATAAATATCCAATAAATGTCAGCATCCTTAACAGCAAAATCATTTTCTCACCTACCACTCTTTACCCCTCAGCCTTCATGTTACTGATTCAGATTTTGATGAAAATGGAGTTAGGGTGGAAAAAACTGGTTCTCATCACACACAATGGTAATCCCTTTACTGATTTATATATTCTGTTTAGAAATGAAAGAAATATATTGAGGCACACACACTGAAGAAACATGGATGGAAGTTTTCTGGCACCTGTAAATGGAGAAACTCTGCCCACTAACACTACTGAGCTAGAGTTACAAAGAAGGCAATATGATGAGCTCATGAAGAACACCAGTCTAACCAAAGAATTTTAGGTATTAGCACCTCTAAGTTATAAACTACGAAACATTGACAAATTACTGAATTTTGTTGGATTTAACCCAGTATGATATAATATAATGGTTCTCAAAGTGTGATTCCTAGGCCACCAGTAGCATTACTTGGAACTTGTTAGAAATGCAGATTCTCACCCCTGTGCTACACCTACTGAATACACCAACTGGGGGTGGGGACCATCAAGCCCTCCAGGGGATTCTAGTACACGCAAAAATTTGAGAACCACTGGTATAGTATATGCTGTGGTGCACAGTCCAGAGCCCACTTCAAGACAGGCATTTTAGCTCCTGAGAGGGTTAACTGATCGTTTACTCAGGAGTCTCTTCCCAGGAATTGCACTTGCCAAAGGCAGTTGCACCAGTCAAGGTTACACCCCTTTTCAGGGGGTTGCCTACCTCCAGTGACTGGTGGATGTGTGGGATTCAGTGCCCAGCTTTTTTGCCTTAATTTGGAAGAATTCTGAAGGGTCATTCCAGCTCTGGTGTTTCCTGTGTGATTAGTACCTATTTGCTCTAAGTGCATTGCAGTTCAACTTCTCCCTTTACTTAATTCTGCTTCCTTCATTTTCTCATAGTAATGTTCTCAAGAGCATTCCACAGTATATTTCTTGAAGACATCTGTTTCGTGGGAAACCTGACCTTTAGACAACGGCATATCTCTGCAAACATTCAGTCAGTTTTTGAGTGGGCAAGATATTCATATGTACAAAATTCAAAAGGTACAAAGGGTACGCAGTAAAAAGAATCCTCCCATCCCTGCCTCTAGTCATCCAGGGGCAGTCTACTGTGTGCTAGGCATTGTGTTAAATGTTTGTTAAATACTTTCCATGTGTGCTTTTTACTCCATAACAACAAAATGCAAAATAGACTTTATTATCCCCATTTCATAGATGAGAAAGCAGGTTTAGAAAGGTTACATGAACTATTTCAAGTCACATGGCTGGTAGGTGACAGAACTGGAATTGTAATGTGGGTCTGTCTGGATATAAGGCCCATGCATGCTCTTTCCACCTCCTGCCTTGAAAAATACAAACATAGATATGTTTTTGTTTACATGAGCTTCCAAATCTGGTAAATATTTTGTACTGTAATGCTTCTAAATATCTAGTTATCTTGTCATACTATTTTAATACCATTATAATTTATTCACAATAAAATGTGAATTCTGGGAGTGATTAAATAAATGTTGGTATATCCATATTATGGAACATTATGCAACTTGTTAAAATGAATGAGCTAAAATTACATACACCATTAAGATCTCCAAGATAAACAATTCAGTGGGAAAAAATAAAAAACAGTTTGTAGAATAATACAGTATAATTCAATTTATATTTAAATAAACTCCAGGGCCGGCCCTTGGCTCACTCGGGAGAGTGCGGTGCTGAGAACACCAAGGCCCCGGGTTCGGATCCCATATGGGGATGGCCGGTTGGCTCACTGGGTGAGCGTGGTGCTGACAACACCAAGTCAAGGGTTAAGATCCCCTTACCGGTCATCTTTTAAAAAAATAAAAATAATAAAATAAATAAATAAATAAATAAATAAACTCCAGATGATAGGTATGAATGTGCCTGTGTGAATACATAGAAAAAATACTTGTAGGCTTTACATCAGGCTACTAACAATGATTACCTTGGAGTAAGGGTGTGGAAATAAAGAGGATGTTCATGTTCTGCTCTGTGTTCCTGTCTGAATATTTTACAGTTAAGATCCCCTTACCGGTCATCTTTTAAAAAAATAAAAATAATAAAATAAATAAATAAATAACTAAATAAACTCCAGATGATAGGTATGAATGTGCCTGTGTGAATACATAGAAAAAATACTTGTAGGCTTTACATCAGGCTACTGACAATGATTACCTTGGAGTAAGGGTGTGGAAATAAAGAGGATGTTCACGTTCTGCTCTGTGTTCCTGTCTGAATATTTTACAGCGAGAATATTTATGTAACATTTGTGTTTAAAGGTGTAAGATACTTAAAAAGTGGTTTCTAATCCAATCTGGCCATTATTCTTAATGAATGTAGAACAAAAAACTGCCCATAGGGAATCTGGAAATATATCATGAGTTATACATGCATTTACCTTTTGATTCCCAAGCCCTTGCTTCTGTGAAAGTACCCCCTACAGCTACACTTTAGTCCATATGAAACAATATATGTACGAGGCTATTTACAGGGGCTTTGTTTATAACAAAACTGGAAACAACCCAAGCATCCATCAGTATTTCAATAACGCAGTATATATACTCAATGGAGTATCATTCAGCTACAAAAAGAAATGAGAAAAATATCTATATGCTGACATAAAAATATCTCTAGGATAAATTGTTAAGTGAAAAAGACAGAACAGGCTGCAGAACAGTATATATAGTTAATTTTGTGTCAGGAAACTAATAAAAATGGTTTGCTATGTGTAGTGTGACTATATAATTTATCATCCAAATTGGGACACTTGAAATTCAAAGGGTGTGGTAAATATAAGTTATATAATTTTTTGAAATATTTGTTGACTGATTTAAGTTTGAGGACTCTATAACATATCCATGTACATTAAAACAAAAATGTAGGGCCGAGCCCATGGCACACTCGGGAGAGTGGCAGCAGCGCTCCCGCCGCAGGTTCGGATCCTATATAGGGATGACCCGTGCGCTCACAGCGCTCACTGGCTGAGTGCAGTGCGGCCCGTCTCAAAAAGGACAAAAAAAAAAAAAAAACGTAGAAAGCTTTTATCTGAATAATTCTTTTTGGTTCTCATTGACATATTATAATTAGTTAATTCTGTCTCTAATATGAAACTTTTTCCCCTGCAGAAATGTAACTTTTTGTGGTCTTATTATTTTTATTGTTTTTCATAAAACTGCCTGCAATCTTTTTCAAAGTTGCGTTCTATGGTTAATACATTTGAAATTGTTGACACCTTTGATTGACTCTTCTCTGTTGATTGTAATATTTTTTAAAATTAAAAAATTTTGTTAATCAGTTGGTTAGAGTGCAACATTATAACACCAGGGTCATAGGTTGGGATCCCCCATACCCGCCAGACTCCAAAACAAAACACAACAAAATTAAAAAAAAATTTTTTTTTCCTTCTCTTTCCTTCACAGATTATAATCTTTTTTTTTTTTTTTTCTTTTTGGTGGCCGGCTGGTACCAGGATCCCAACCCTTGACCTTGGTGTTATAACACCACACTATAACCAACTAGCAACTGGCCAACCCCTTGATTATAATATTTTTGATTGAGAAAATACTCTCTCTACACAGATAGATGTTAGCAGAAAAATTTCTGCTACATGCAAGATATTCTCAATTCTGATTCTTTTTTATATTGAAATTTATAAACATTTCAGCCCAAATCTTTTCAGTCACTATCTTTTTGCTTTTAATTCAGAGTACCTTTCTTTGACAAATATGTTTATGAGACAAAACGTAAAACAAGTTGTCTCTGTGATTCCTTTTTTTCACAAATTTAGATGATACGAAATGTTAAGCCCTTTCATTTTCATTCCGTTCCAGTACAGAATATAAATTTATCCAATTAAAAATAGAAGTTCCATTAAAAGATTCTATCCGCCCAGACCAGCAGAGGCAGCAGCAGGAGCAGCCGCAACTTGCGTCCTCGCCCGCCCGGGGTCTCTTTCCCCCTTCCTCCTCTGCCCGCCCCGCAGGGAGCCCCTTTCCTTTACGCCTGCCCCTATTCTCCCGGCCCTGGCCTCCCTCCTTTCCCTCCCGCTCCCCCTATCCCCTTAGTCGCCTAGTGCCTGCAGTTTTCGGCTTTCACCCCCACCAGTGACCAAACACTTGATCACTCAAAGTCCAGCTTCCCAAAACACTGCTCGACCTGGACACCGGAGTGATTGAAGGTGGATTAAATGTCACTCTCACTATCTGGCTACTTATGCGTGGAAAGGAAGTGGGCGGTATCATGGGAAAGAAAGGAGAATCAGTTACGAAGACGCGAGGAGAGTGGTACTGTTAACATCTCGCTGGGAGAAAAAAAAGATTCTATCCGCAAGTGTAGATATTTCAGAGCAATGTCTCATTTAATTTATTCAGTTTTTCCCTTCGTTTTGTAAGGATCAAGCTTAATGTCTTCCTGTTTGCAAGTGTTGCTTTAAATAATTACAACTCACTAAGGCTTCAAAAGCTGAAGTTTCTTACCATCCTATTCATTGAATGCTTGGATTTTCCAACTGGTTTTTGAATAAAATACCACCAAAATGTTGAGGACTCGTTTACAAAAAATTTCAATGCAGCATAGATTGATTTTCAAAGTCTCAAACATTTCTAAAATAGGATAATGGGCAGCAAAGAAAGAAAACCCAAACTGCCATGCTGAAGTGCTTTTTAGATTCAATATCTATTTTAAACTTAACTCTAAAACCTGTTAAAATTTGACAACTACACCTGTATTAGTTGGTAGGATATCACAGCTTGCTTGGATACCATTATGAAGTATGTGTACACTACATCTGATTCCGCATTACATTTATCCTCCATGAAGATTCAATATCTATTTTAAACTTAACTCTAAAACCTGTTAAAATTTGACAACTACACCTGTTTTAGTTGGTAGGATATCACAGCTTGCTTGGATACCATTATGAAGTATGTGTACACTACATCTGATTCCGCATTACATTTATCCTCCATGGATTTCCTAATTTAAGCACATTTTTGTACTACAACACTATGCTTCATCCAACTTTGAATTTGTATTACCACAAAAACAATTTTATTTTAATTGTTGAACTTTTCAACTAATTTCCCCTTTTTTTTTTTTTTTTTGTCTTTTTTCGTGACTGGTAACGGGATCGCAACCCTCGGTGTCGCGCCCGTACCGCGCTCAACCGGTGAGCGGACTGGTCTGTATATTGGATCCGAACCCTCTGCGGGTGTGCCACCGCGCTCCCAAGCGCCGCACTCTACCGAGTGTGCCACCGGGCTGGCCCTCAACTAATTTCACAGTAACCTTCAAATGATAACAAATTGTTTCACCTTCAACATTGATTATAAGAATTGATTGAGGGTCTGGAGGGTTAGCTCAGTTGGTTAGAGAGTGATTATAGCACCCCCAGCAATGGCCAGAAAAGAATAGAATGAGAATTTTGAACTTTGCTCGAATTAATGAAGTTGATTTTTCTGTTTGAATCAGTTGAAGGCACTGATAAAATTGGTAGCGTATAAGCGGAATTCTTTTGCTAAAGTAGCCTACATATTAACAGCCATTGATTCATTTTTTGTATAGGCGTAAGAAAAGTTGGAATTGCAAATGAATGAAATTAATTGAAAGTAGTCAATTGGCTGGCCAGTTAGCTCAGTTGGTTAGAGTGCAGTTTTTTTTTTGTTGTTGTTTGTTTGTTTGTTTTAAGTTTAAGTTATTTGTTTAAGCCATCTGCAAAGGCAAAAGGATGGAAGATCAGTATATCAGTCATCATTTGATACAAGTAAAAAAGGTGAGCTTAAGGGCGGGTGCACTTTACCGGTCTGGTGCAGAAGAATGGTCCAAACCAGTGCCGTGGTCCCTGGTGCCTGCGTAGTGGTTAAGGGTCTCTTTATTGGTCGTCATAGCCAATTGGGAGCGGGTTCACACGAGGGTTATGGAATAGAGTATGGTTGCCATCTCCCCAGGTAAAGGGCTTGGACATGATGCGGAGATGCGTGCAGGCGATGAACTCGGGTCTCTTGTGCTCTCCGGAGTGCGACTTCAGGAAAACATTCAGCATGCTCGCTCCCACCTCGGGGAGGGCGACGAAGGAGGTGAGGGGCCTTCAACATGCGAGCTGAGCCCTCTCCGCCTTGGGCGCCACTCGACATAGGCCGCCCCCGCTATGGGAGGGACCGACCTAGCAGCCGAGAAACTCGGTATCCAGCCCCCGCCGCTGCCTCCGCCTTTTCCGACCTGGACCCAGAGTGCAGAGTTATAACACCAAGGTCAAGAGTTTGGATCCCCAAACCGGCCGGCCGCCGAAAATAAAAAGTAGTCATTGGTTTAGGGAAAAGTCTTGCTTCACAGGGTGACTTGTAAATGCACCTTCTGTATAAATTAAATCATTGTCTCTGGGCAAAGTTTACTTAAAATAATTAGTAATTTTTGAAGTATATGCTCATACTTCTACAGCAGATTCCTGTCTACTGGTTTTCCTGTGGTCGTTAATCTTGATACAGCACTGATAGTAAATGTCAATGAAATTTTGTGCAAGTTACACATAGAAACAGAAGTTCAGTATTTACTCAGTTTTTATCAGATTTACACTTTTCAAAACTCATTGTTGCCGAAAGTCTTTATCACAAAATAAAAAAGCATTATCGAATAACAAATAGTTATAGATTTCCATCACACAATAAGTGATAACATCACTGTAGCAAAAACATTTAGAGTTTTCTCTGTACGTAATTCACATATCCCTAACCTATGATTTACCACTGATCCCAGACAGCAACATCAAATACTTCTGCAGCCATTACTAATACAGAAGGAGTTAGCTGTTCCCAGCCACTCTAAGTGCACTTTGTTTTATCAGCAAGTGGCCTTCATGCTGACTAGAGAGGGAAGTGGAAGTGTCGTATTGAGTTTGAAAAGGGTAAGGGACAGAGAGGTTACTGCTGGTCTTTTTGCAAATTTAACCAGGCATTCAAGTGAAAACTCTGTTTATTGAACACAGTACTAAACCATAACAAGCTAGGAGTACAAAGTGGAGGTCTGGTAAACTAGTTCCTGCTTTTTTTAATAAAAGTAAAAATCATATTACCTTGTAAAAAGTGAAAAATCTGGGGCAAGTGCTAAACTGGATGGGACACTGAGACTATAGACAAAATGGGACTGCCCAGGGCAAGGATACACATGGTAAGGAAGGGGAGGGATCAAGACTCCTCAGTCTCCTTTTTACATAAAGTATTTTGATTTTGGAAAATGGAAGAGCTGGTTCCCTTAAAGTGTGTGGGCTTTGAAGGTGAAATGATAGGTACAATGTAAAAACATTGCAATGAAAAACCCCAAGAATTCCCTACACAGGGAATATCTTGTCCACAAGCAAGAAAACCTAGAGCTGACAAAGGTTTGGTAGAGCCCAGCAGTTGTAACAAAAAGAGAGCTTGCTGTTCCCACTAGAAAAGGTGTGGAGTCAGATGAGGAGCAGATAAATGAGATCACAGTGCCCTGATGAGTCACTTGCCTGAATGATGTCACCAGCTGGGTTTTCACTGCCAGAAAATCAACAGCTGCTGGACAAGAACATTTCACATTGCTGACAACAGCTCTTCTTCCCTCAGGAGACCGTTCTCTGCCATACTTCCAGAGCACCTAGCATACTTTCTCTTTCCATGTTATTTATACTGCAGGGTGAGGAACCAGCCTGCCTTATGTTCTGAACTATGCATTATAGGGGACACAAGAAAAGTAAATGAATATGAAGGCTGTTTCTGAATTGCAAGCCAAAGCTTCTAGGCCAGAAGCAGCTAGATGTAGGTAGGCATAGAAATATTCTATACAGAGAGAAATAACTCACTGAAGGTCATGTAACCAGTAAACACAACAAATTTTCTTATTTCTAAACTTAACAATAGTCTCATAACACAAAAGATAAGGTCAACTGCATCTCCATACTCCTCCACCCAGTGAATTCTCAGAAGAGAATCACCTCATTTAGTGACATTTGTTTTAAATACAAGTTGTTTACCAGAAAGGGAAAGACATACCTTTGCAGAGTAAAAAAGCTCTAGAAAATGCACCCAGCAAATGCTCCATTTACTAGAACTCATGAAATAAAGACATTTTTCTCTAAACTCCAGAGGCCCAAGAGTTTATTTTACCTCTAGAGAAGATGTATTTACTTGGGCCTGATTGAATGGAACCTAAAACAAGGAAAAA
>NW_007726829.1:158695-171562 GCF_000696425.1 Galeopterus variegatus
TTTTTTTTTTTTTGTCTTTTTCCGTGTCCGGCAACGGTTCACAACCCTCAGTGTTGCCCCCGTACCGGACCGGGACCGGCAACGGGATCGCAACCCTCGGTGTTGCCCCCGCGCCTCGCTCAGCCAGTGAGCGGGAACCGGTCTGTATGTGGGATCCGAACCCTCGACGGGAGCACCGCCGCGCTTCCCAAGCGGCGCACTAGCGCAGTGCGCCACCGGGCTGGCCCCTCAATGTAATTTCTGTATAAGAGTTGTGGCCCTTGTGGAACAGCTTAATAATAAGACATGTACATTAGAAAATACCTCAGAAACTGGGCTGGCTGGGTAGCTCGCTTGGTTAGAACATGGTGTTGGTAACACCAAGGTTAAAGGTTCAGATCCCCTTACCAGCCTCCCAAAAAAAGGAAACTCCTTAGGAGATAGACATCAATTTAACAAATGTGAATTCTTTATCATTTAACCTATTGAATTAATAAAACTTTTTTCAGTATATATTAATACATACATAAATATGATGGTGACTTAACACTGTTGAGATTAAGAGATTATCAAAAATTTTCAAAAGGATGCATGCTAAATTGTTTCACAGCAGTTACCTTTAAGGAGTGGGTCTGGAGAAAGAGTGGATCTGTTCATTTGTTTCTTTACAGTGGCTCTATATTGTTCACATTTGTTAAAATTAAGTATGTGATAGGAAGCCTGTGTGTTGGTATGTATAGGGCCAGCCTTGCGTCACCCACAAGCTTGAGAGACTTAGCCATCCCCCCCAACCGCTGTTATACAAACTACCTGTGGGACTCCTGATCTGTGGTTGAGTAAACAGACTCCTGCTTATTCTTACTTATAAACTTGGCTGTTTCTTGGCTTGATACCAAGCACAGGGAAAAATAAAGTAGCATCAAAGTGGGGCTGTTTTCAGGTCCACATTGCTCCCCATCACCGATTTTGTGGTATGTGTCTGTCCGGTTCTAGTTCACTCCTGCAATGTGACTTTTGTGTTCTGAACCATTTTGTGTTCAGAACCATTTGCGTTCAGACAAAGAAAAACATAATTTTAACATACAGTACCAGCCAGCCACGAAAACAAAAACAAAAACAGAAACATATAAAAGGTGCTAGTTGGTACTTAAAATTGAGTTAGGTACTCTAGGCTGTTCACTTTGCTAGAAGACTATAGCATTTTATTTCTTGGTCATCAATGCAAATGAACCAAATCAGTGTGCTTTTCTTTTTTACTTTGGGGAAGTACTTTATTATTTTTTTTCTCAGATACCATGTCCTGAAAATATTGATGAATGTGACCCAGTTTCTACATGTGACTGCCTTTCTGCAGCAAGCACATGAGGTTCTGCAGAGCTTTGTGGAGCACCTGTGGACTTGTTATGTGTCATCTCATGCTCATAGCAAAGGAGTAAGTGAGAAGCTTGTCCTTTCTGTGGCAGCAAGGTATCAGATAAGAGAAGATAAAAGAGCTGGCTTAGATGTAAGTTCACTCTTGTTATTCAGAGGACTTAAAATGGTCCTAATAAGAGGTCTACATAAAGTACCATGAATGTTGAAGAAAAGTTGCATCTTATGTGGGGAATATTATCTTTTCTTTTATAGTTTCAATGGGGCTGTCTCTTGTAAAGAATAAAGGTCTGGGTCAGTAATGATGTAGCAAATTAAATGATCTATTGCTTGGATAGAGGCCTAGGAGTAGCTAGGGAGTCTGGTTCTTCCTAAAAGTTTTCTCCTATGCCTTCTCCCAACCCACTATCCTGTAAGTTCCATTTGAACCACAGACCATATCCTCTACACCTACTACAATACCTCACATATAAAGGCTATCCAAAAAGTGAATGAATGAATTTACAAATGATCTGATCCAAGAATCGTTATTAAAAGATTTTGGTACTGACCACCAGGTGGCTCTCATTTCCCCAAGTCTCAATGGCTTTTTCTGGAAGCTAGACACTTTTCGAGGACCTTAAGGCTTTTTATCTGTGAAAGATACTTGCCCAGAATAACATTACTGTATTAGTTTAGGACAGAGTCAGGGATAGAACCTAGCTAACAACATCAAAAATACCAGAACTATAAAGTTATATCTCTATTCCTTGAGGCACTGGCTCCAAGATCTTCAGTCTACAGCCTGACTATTCCTTTGAACAGGAACAAACTTCACATGAAGCCAAAAAATTCAAATCACCTATAAGCTTTCTAGTAAACCAGACAGAGCCTTAGCAGGGCTATGGAAGAACTAACTCGTCAGGGCAAATGCTTCCTGAGATCTCTGTCAGTTGGCAACATTTTTTCCCGTAACTGTTGTGATTTCCGCAGCGAATCTCAAGGTGTGGCCCTCGAACCAGCCGCGGGGTACTGACTGGGAACTTGTTAGAAATGCAACTTCTCAGGCTCTCTCCAAACCTGCTGCATCAGAAATTTACTAATCCATGTTTTAACAAGACCTCCAGGTAACTCCAACGCACGGTAAGAGGTTTTCTGTGCTAGCAAAACCTCAGATTTCCCCAGTGGGGGCACTACTAACGATACTTGAGGATTCCATTTGCAAACTTTTCTCGATTAGTTATTGTATTTTAGAGGTTTAAGTGGTGGTATGGGTAATTTGGCACAAAGGTTACAAGGTAAACACCATACATTCAAGGAATGCTCTGCTATACTTTGTTTTGTTTTCCTCTGGCAGAGATTCCCAATCCTTCATACCCTTCCCCTTCTTTATACCTTAAGATCCCACAGGTTACTAGTTCTCATCCCTGACTGCATTCTAGAGTGACCTGGGAGAGCTTAAAACGGCAAAACACATCATTTGTAAAGTGGGAATAACAATAATAATAAAAAAGGCAAAATACATGCATAAAAAACCTCTATGTCCCAAAGATTCAGACTCAGTTAGTCTGAGGTGGTGCTGGGGCATCAGTATTCAAAGGTCTCCAGGCAGTTCTGCAATCAGCATCAAGAATCACTGCCACAGATTGTAGAACTGGACAATCACAGGGAAACCACACATACTGTGAAAAATCACAGTATGTGTATGTGTGTGTTGTCTGTCTGCTGGAGAAGGTAATTATTTCAGAGCAAGAGCCTCTAATATAAAGAAAACATGGGGAGAACTAAAGGATTATCAAGCTATATAATTTAGTCTTCTCCAACCCCATCCCTCATTTTCAGAAAGGTGTAATTTGCATACCAGTTGCTGTGGATTGGATGTCCCCCCAAACTCATTGAAGCTTGTGCCCACTGTGACAGTATTAAGAGGGTGGGAAATCCTACTTTGGTAACTGAAAGGTGGGGCCTTGAGGAGGTGATTAGATTGTGAGGACCTTGCCCTAGTCAAAGGATTAATCCACTGATGGTTTAATGGTGATCATGGGTGTGGTTCTGATGGTTTTAAAAGAGCACATGAGAAACTCTCTGCTCTGCTGAAGCCATCCACCTTCTCACCATGTGATAACACTGTCACTAGAGTCACCACCAAAGAAGGCCCTCACCAGATGTTCCCTAGACTTTGGACTTCCCAGCCTCCAAAACTGTAAATAATATTGTTTCTTTACAAATTACCCAATTTCAGGTATTTCTGTTATAAGTAACAGGGATGGACTAATACACCAGTTTAGTTCAGTAGTTCTCAAAGGGTGATCCAGCATTCCCTAGGGGTTTCTGAGACACTTTCAGGAAGTCCAAGAGGTCAAAACTATGTTCATATTACTTGCCTTTTTCTACTTTCATTCTCTCAGCTTACAGTGGAGTTTCCAGTGGCTGAATAACATGGACGATGTCATTGCTCTGAGAGTGGATGGAACGTGTGTTTTTGTCTTGAAAATGTTCCGATTTCTAATATGATACGTATCTACAGATATAGTCCAGAAAGATAAAAACTCCTTGGAATATTCAGTAAATTTTAAATGCAAAGGGGTTCCTGAGACCAAGAAGTTTGGGAATCCCTCTCTGAACCTAGTTGACCTCAGTTTGGCCAGGCTCTATGGACACAATAACTTCATTTTCCTTTTAACATTAGGGCAAGAAAATACTGGCCTAACACCCTCCAAGCAGTCAGTTATGACGTAGATAAACGATGAGGGAACACCTGGGACATCAGTTTCTTTGGAGCCATTCCAAATGACAGAAAAAGTTAGGGGAAGCAAGTGGTCTGTCTGGTTTAAGGACCAACACATAAAACTAATTTCTAATTTTGATTTATTCTACAGATTGCTTACTAGAAAAGGGTTATGAGAAACCAGAAGTTCTAGAATGTGCAATGATTTTCAAGTCACTGCAAGTGGCAACTCTCCCAATTTCATACCCATTTGTGAACCCCAGCAGATCAATTTCCCTTCCCCATCACCACATAAGGTAATTCTTTAGAGACACCAGCACAAGACTGTCATTCGTTTTTCCGCATACTTTATTTGTTACAAACATACAGTTTTTTAAATATAGACTGTAAAACTCCATTTGCAAAAGTCTGCTATTGTAAGGAGTGTACACCAGCAGGAAGGATTCTTAAACTTTTTTCTCCATGAGTTTTTCTGTCAGTTTTGCTATTAGTGGTAAATATGGGACCCGCCATTTTACAGACCTATCTGAAGCTTCTGGCTGTACTCACATCGCTCTTTTGAAGCAGCCCTGCTCATCTTGAAATTGATCAGAATCTGAGCTTCAACCTACAGGCAGTGAGATCAACAGCCCATCTGGATTCTGCTTTTGAACAGTTTTCAGGAAGTGTGATTTCTGAATGGGTACTGCACTTCACGGATTTGTTTGAATTGCCCATGCAGCTCTATGTTTGTTAAAGTGCATTCTTCTTTTAAAAAATAAGCAAGAGGAATAATCTTTACTCTTTAACGAAGGTACTTAAAAAAATGAACTTTTTGGTCTCTCAGCAGATATTCCCAAATTGATCCTATCAGTTTGTTAAAGTGCATTCTTCTTTTAAAAAATAAGCAAGAGGAATAATCTTTACTCTTTAACCAAGGTACTTAAAAAAATGAACTTTTTGGTCTCTCAGCAGATATTCCCAAATTGATCCTATCACTACAAAATTTTAGTGTTCTATTTACAAACATTTATAGGGTTACAGGTAGAGGGGACCTTATAAAATTAAAGGTGCAGCTTCTCTTGAAGCAGAAATCAGTTTTACAAGTTTATACATAGGAACACACACTTGGTTTACAATGCACAAGCATATGGGTATTTACACAGAGATTGAAGACATCTCAAAAAACCCCTTTTAAAGTAATTTTCAACCTAAACTCTAATTGTACATTTAGATCAGGAAGCTGTCTCCTGTTATCAAGATTTGGTTTTAATTCATTCAAATTACTTCTGTAGATTCTCTACTGGCAGGACATCAGTCCCAATTCTGGAGTGAGGAATCTAGTCTAAGGAAGCCACTGGTAGATATGACTGGCAGTGAAGATTCCTACAGAATGAAAAGTGTGTTATCTGGAACTCTATCAGAAGATGGATGGATTTTAAAAAACGATCTTGGGGCTGGCCCGTGGCTCACCTGGGAGAGTGCAGTGCGGATACACCAAGGCCATGGGTTCGGATCCTATATGTTTGAAGCCCAAAAAAAAGGAAAAAAAAAAAAAAAAGATCTTGGAAAAACATCTGCATAAAGGTCCAAAAGGAAGAATAAATCCCTACTAATACAGTTGTTCCAGAACTTCAGAAAAAAGAAGTTCAAACACACTGATAATTTTAGTTACTATTCAAATATTGATAAGTCATCAACAAATAACTCAAATATCCTTGCCTGCTACCAAAATGTGCAAAACCATGGACTCTATAAGTAGGTCCTATACTGATTTAAAGTCAGTTTCTAGACTTTTTGCCCAATCTATTGTCTTTTAGGAATCCACAGAGCTTTTGTACATAAAGGTGACACGTGGGCTGGAAGAAAAGGATTTATGCCTAACATCTTATCAGTTTAAAATGAAACTCTCAAATTCCCAGAATACAAATGTGTTTAGTGATATAATCTTGTTCTTCAGTTTTCTTGGACTCTCCCTGCAGTTACATGTCTCTGAAAAAGAAACTTAAGAAGGGAAGAAATAAACCACTTTCCATTCTATTTCCAAATATAAACATTTTTCTAACCAGCCTGATCTTACAACACCGGGTTAACACTGCCGACAAAATATTTTGCCTTTAAGAAATAAGACATGGTCTAAATCAGTTTTCTTGAAAGAGCCGTTGAAGAGTTACCCAAGGTAGGGAAAAAAAGGATAAACTCCTGCCTTCTGCAATGTGTTACTGGACACTAAATAGTTTTATTGCTTTCTCTCTGATACTCTGGGCCCACATTTCGTTATACTAAAAAGATATAATCAGCCCTCTGTTATCCATGCCAATGCATATTAGATATAACATAGGGAAAATGAGGCTTCCTCTTAGACTCAAATTAAAAGTACATTTATATTTTCATCAAACTGTTATAACCATCTATGGGAAAAAAAATGAAGTTTTAGGTTCTAATAAAACTCTGCCCTCCCTTTAGCAGAAGTCCTACTGAGCAGTGAAACTACCAATATGGAATTTGCAGTTGTTTTAACATGGTTCTAACTATCCCAACTGGAATGTCTAATTCAAGAGGCATGAGTTAGATTTTCAAATGAAAGTAAAATATTGTGAATAGAGGAGATTGATGGCATATTCCCTATTTCATTAGGAAATATAAAATACATTCATAAAGGCTTCACTTGGATCAGAGGTACAGTTATCAATTGGGAATCACTAGGGTATTAAGTCTTCATGATGCAATTTCATTATTTTTTTCATTTTCCAAATTTAATTTTCAGTACTGACAACTGGACTACATTTGTTCAGGTAAAAGTCTGATAAATCCATCAGTAATAAAAGTACTTTAAGACTGAAGGCTGGGAAAAGTAACATTAAATAGCAAAGTCAGATATATCAATAGAACTCACCACTCAAGGATCCGGCTATCTCTTGAAAACTTCTGGGGGCTAACATTTGAAAATTAATGAGCTTGTTTTTCTAAGTTAAAAACTGGTGAAATGAAATTATAACATGCCATTTCCACCTTACGTATGCAATCTCAAATGGGGCAGATGACACGCACTTTTTTCTTTTTTGTCTATATTTTCTTAAGGTAAATGTGGTTCTTTTTTTCTTTTTTCTTTTCTACAAATTATCTCCCCCCCCCCAGCCACACCCACACACCCATTATCTAGTACATTGGGATTTGTAACTCTTTAGGAAGACAGCTAATTGATTTACAGTACTCTAAAACCAACCCTGAAAACTGATAATCTCATTCATTTACTATAACTTCAGTGCTGTTGTTGACAGAAAAGAAAAAGTTACCTTAAGGCTCAAGGGAAAGTAACATATTAAATTGTGAATGCAGCATTGTTTACTCTCCCATCCATTGGAAACTAGCAAAATGCATTCTGGATCAATAATACAAACTTTCTAACATTAGCAAAGATTTCTACTCTTCTTACAGACTTAGAACAATATTCATAAGCAGATTATTTAGGGGAGCCTGAGAAATGATGATCTACATCATACAAAGATTCCATGTATTTCATGATCAAAAAGTGCTTTATCTTTGAGAAAGATGTCAGGGTTAGAATGGAAATATACAATGTAAAGTCACTTGACACTTTTTCAAGTGAAGTACAAAGTGGAAAAGGAGCAAAACGATGGAGGCTCTGCTCTCTGAACAGGCCTTATGCATCTGACTTTTAGAGTGTACTAAATTAAACTTGTTTTAAGAATTAATAATAGTGGGATTTTATACCACTATATTCTAAAACCTGAGATTGGACATCAAAGCAGTCAACTTTATTATTCATCAGAGCAATTCTGATACTTCCTAAAAATAGAAGACAACTCAATCGAATCAAATTGGGTCAAAAACATTAACTTTCCCCAATCAAAAAGAAGACTGATCACGAACACTATACTAAGAGTGCTGCAGAAGCACAACTCTCAGCAAACGAGTCATTTTTACATAAGCGAAAAAGTCACTTCTCTCCTTCCCCTTCTCACTGATCAAGGCCACACTATTTTCAAATGAATATCTACTGAGAGATCAGTTGTGCATTGGACAAAGTACCATAACTGGGTTAAAAATGAAAACAAAATTTACAGTGAAGAATACTTATGTGCATGGCTTACACACTACAGCTTCTCCTTAATTTCAACTACCTTAACAGCAAGGTAGATTCAGTCACCTTGTGTAGCTTACATTCTACACCCCTGTAAAGCCAGTCAAGGTCACATTTAACAAAGCCTCAACAACTATAGTGCCTGAAGTGTGCAGCCGTTTACAGACCACTCAATATGAGGGCATTATAATAACCAGCCTCTTTTGCCCACAACCCTGCATTTTCAGATAAGACAGGATAATTGTTTTGTTTTGAGAA
This sequence comes from Galeopterus variegatus, assembly GCF_000696425.1. NCBI lineage: Eukaryota > Metazoa > Chordata > Mammalia > Dermoptera > Cynocephalidae > Galeopterus > Galeopterus variegatus. Next base: position 167,095 of record NW_007726829.1, read on the forward strand.
AACTGAAGCTTGAATCTCTTAAAAGACCTGCAATTTACTGCAAAGTGATTCAGAGGTAACAAAGGAAGCAGGAGATTAATGGCTGCCTGCACCAAAAGCCTCTCAGTCATTTTGCAGTAAATAATTATGAAAAGTGACGAGACAAGTAGCCATGTGTGCATCACAGCTACAGTCATTTATACCACCTACATGCCTCCAATAGTAACATAGGGTGTTTGGGTTCTTGGTTTGGTTTTCACTTTGATTTTTGGTGCCATACAGGTTTATGTTTTGTTTTGTGCAGCATACGCACTGAAATTTGCTGACTAGAACTGCTGTTCCACTTGCTGAAATAGTAGGGACAATAGAAACCAGAAAGGAGTAGTAGGATCTCTTCACAGATTTTTGCTCTTTTGATTCTGTTCCTAAAATTTGACTTCTCATCTCCGTAACTTTGGTAGTATTATTTGAAAAGGAGTTTTAGTTTCCTACTTCTCAGAATATGACTATTTTGATTAGCTGGGATGTTTGCCAAATTTAAAAACAAGCTCTAAATCATTCATAGTAGCAGCTGAAAAACAAGACAAAAAATATTGGTTGTTTCCCAAAGTCCGTACAATGCTATTATCTAACTGGAATTAACAAAGACCACTTCCTTTAATAAACTAATATTTATGAATGAATCTCTGTGCTTCGCAGATTTCTATTGTCCCTAGTGACTGGAATGAGGATCAGTGAAATACTACAATTAATCCACATCCTTCTGCAAATTTCCTGCAGTGGGAAAAGAGGCCATGAACCACCCCCTGCAGGAGATACAAACCTTAGAGATTGGTTAAGACTTAAAAACCCACCACTATGACATTTACCACTCAATCTTACATAGGCAGGTCAAAATTTTAATATAAATTACTTTTGCCAACACATAGCTTATGCATTCTTTGCTCCTTTTTTTGGAGGATTTTCAAATTGATATCTAAAGATTTACATATGATATATTACTGTTATATGGTCTAATGACTAAGAAAATTTCTCTGGTAACCAAAGCTGATGCCATATATGGTAGTGTTCTTGGCACATATTCTATATGCCTCAGACCCACTTCCACATTCTTTCTATTCAGCTAATTATAGCTTAGTAGCCACTGGTGAAGGATTGTGAAGACCCTGTCATTTCTACAGAATAGAAAGGCAAGGCTAGTTACTGCAATTCACCCAAAAAGAAAAGAAAAAAGAATAAACCAACCCCTTGAAAAGGAGAGGTACTGCACCTTTGCAAAATTGAACTGGCTCACTGCAGCTGAGCAACAGAACCACCACTGAAGCAAGAAAACAAGTTGGTCTATACAGGAATTTGTACATGGTTTGAAAATGAAAAAGTTACAGCAATCAACTAATAGCTGCAACCTTGATTTTCATTGCTGCCTCAGAGTTTTGAAACTTAAGCAGTTTCTGCAAACCTAATTAATGCTAGCTTCTCAGCTCCTTTACTAAAACTAGGAATTTGTTCTCCGCAGCAAAGAAATAAACACTCAAAACACATAGGTAAATACAGCAGGACATTATTGAAAACAGCTGCCTTGTAGTACAAAATACAGTACAAGTATACGGATGTCATTAAAACATCAAAAATACTATTGCTCCCATACAATTTAGGAAACATTCTTTGCAACGGAGAAAAATTTTAAAGAAAAGCTTTAAAAAAATCTGTTTAAAAATTCTACTGTGGATGATGAGTAGAGAAATAGTCTGAAAAGGGCACCAATGTTTGTGGCTCTCCCACTTTTTTTTTTAAATCTAAGATCAACAATATTCTGAATCATAGCCTATTTTTTTTTGCAACGGAGAAAAATTTTAAAGAAAAGCTTTAAAAAAATCTGTTTAAAAATTCTACTGTAGATGATGAGTAGAGAAATAGTCTGAAAAGGGCACCAATGTTTGTGGCTCTCCCACTTTTTTTTTTTAAATCTAAGATCAACAATATTCTGAATCATAGCCTATTTTTAAAAAAAGCCTAATTTTATATACACAATTATTTCCCTCCCTCTCAGCCACAAATACATGAAAACGACCTTTTTGTATATTACTTATTTCCCAATAAATACAAAAAGATTGTAGATTGAATAATACCAAAATAAGATAATAAAAAGGATATGCAATAAATTAAAAAGGCAGCTCAAATAAAGGGCAGGCATGCAGTTAAAAAAAAATACTAAGATTCTGGAGTTGGGGTTACTTGCCTCCTGGTTGAGAAGGTAAGGATATGCAATAAATTAAAAAGGCAGCTCAAATAAAGGGCAGGCATGCAGTTAAAAAAAAAATACTAAGATTCTGGAGTTGGGGTTACTTGCCTCCTGGTTGAGAAGGTGTCACACAAAGAATACCTGAAAACTTTGGAAAGAACATTAGCTCCCATTCAATTCAAAGTTACCTAGGTCTATGATATTTCTAGGAATACCTTTTGATGGGGGGTGGGATTAACTTGATTAGTAAAAATCCTTTCTACTGAAAATCCATTTAAAATATAGAAGAGGCGATCCTTGAAAACCCCAACTTTTATTCTTGAAAGACAGCTGGATAAGCTGACAAAAGCCAGTTTGTTGAAATTTCAAGATGGTATATAAAAATGCTTCCAGGATATAGTCAGCATATTCACGTTCACTTCAGTTCTATTCACAGATGGATTTCAACTTCCACCGGGTGCATTGCTTGAATCACTCATCCATCATTTGCCAACTTTGATTGTGAGGTACTGATACAATGAGTCAAGTTCTTAAAAATTTATTTTAAAATAAATGATGCTGGAATTCTGGACCTGAGGATCTTTAGTATTTGAACAAATCCACAGATTAAACTGAAGGTAAATTAAGACTTCAGTTTTGGTTATTTCCAACTTTTCTGTGAGGACATATATTCCATTAAAGCTCAGGCTTGTAGCCTCACTGTTCCTTTTGTAGGTAATCTTCAAGTTTTATGGTTTAAAATCCAGCCAACCGGTGGCTGTAACAGCCGAATTAGCCATAATTCACTGGCTCACATGGTGGAGCCACAGGGATCTGGCTCTCATTCGTATCTAAGCCATTTCTTGGTAACGACCTCCATATTTAGAGATCAGGGGAAGAACTTTAGTGAGCAGCAACCAACCCACTCAAAACAGTTTGCCTTGTGCTTTATGCCTGACTTTCTTCTTGTGCCTACCTCAGCAATCCCCAATATAAAACCGCTTTTATCTTTGAAAATATTTTTGCCAACTTTTAAACTATTTTAGTAATGGATTCCAGCTCAAGCGTTGATATCTGAATCCATGTGCATCCCGGAAAACAATTCTGCAAAGAAAAGACATGGCCTTGGTCCAAGTTCCATGCAAAACAAAAAAAAAAAAAAAAAAAAAAAAAAAAGGATCTAATTTGTTTCTGTATTCTCCGATGGCTTCTTGAATTATTTTGCCCTGTCCGTGATATTGAAAGTTGCATTCCTTTTTCACGAACTTGTACCCTCAGAACTGGGTAACTGCAAAGGCCTCTTTCCTCTCAATGATTCCATGAACACCTAGATCCAAAATGCTGATTTCAATGGAAGTGAAGGGGCAGACACTGCAACAGGGAGGCCTGGAGAAATCTTCAGACCTGATCACCCACGTACAACACAAATTCAACTGTTATCAATGGATTTGGGTAACTCAGTTGTTTCTTGGCCCAGAAATGCGAGGATCTATCCCCTCCATACTTACCCTGCTGGATGAAGGAACCTCAAATGGAAGAAAAGAGGTTGAGACTATTTGGGGCAGGTGAGGAGATGCTGTTGTCCTCTCTTTGCAGGTTGCTGTCAGTTCCTTGGAACTTTACTGCTTTTCTCTAATTGTCCGTGACTGTTCTCTTATGGTTGTTTCTCTTAACTATATTATTTTTCACTTTTGTTTTTTTCCTCTGGGGCCTCCTTTGCTCCCTCTCCACTAGCTCACTGAGGATGAGCAGGAAAGGAAACCATCTAGCCAGGGGGATGGTGGCGGGGTGGGGGAGGCCTGTAGGGGAAGCCGCCCGTCTCAATCCTCATCCATCTCCTCACCCTCGGACTCGTCGCCGCCGCCGCTGCCCCCACCACGGCGCTCATAAAGCTTATCCCTCTGTCGCTCCTGGATTTCTTTCATCTCATCCGCATACCGGCAAAAGGCGCCCCCGAACTTGCCCCAGGCCTTGAAGGGCACGGTGATGGCATTGCGGTAGGACGGTTTCACCTCGCTTACTCGCAGAAACACCCCATATTTGTTGCAGCCCACGTCGAAAAAGAAGCGCTTGGAGTCCACAGTTATGGAAGTGCCCTCCGGGAGCTCCCCATACACGCCACCCCCGGGGCCCCCAGCGCCGCCTCCCGGGCCGCCGGCCAGCTCGTCGTCCTCGCCTCCGTAATCGTCGATGAGCTTGGCCAGCGCGTCGCGGAACTCGATGAGGCCCTGCGCGGGCAGCGCGATGGTCTGGCCGCTCTGCAGGCCG
>NW_007726829.1:172920-174574 GCF_000696425.1 Galeopterus variegatus
CTCCACGCCCCGCCCCGGCGACTTCCGCGCGGCCCGGGCCGCTTCCGGCCCGCGGCTTCCCGTGACGTCATTCCTCCTGGCCCGCCGCGGCCTCGCAGTCGGAAGCGCGTGCACTGACGGCGGGGCGCAGGAGGGTGACGTCACAGGCCGTGCTGCGGCTGAGCGGCCCTGCCTGGGGACTTGCGATCCTAGGCGTGACTCAAGTCCCCGCCACTTCCGTCCACGTGCTCTTTCCCGTGACACTTTCACGTTAGACTCCAGGGTCGTCCGCGTCCCTCCGCTGCGTTTCTGGGGCGTCCGCTCAGCACACTGGGACCCACGCCAGCCTGTCGAGACTGTGTACTGGGGACACAGCCCCGCCTACGCCTTCTACGGCGGCCGGGGCGAGGGGGATTCTTGGGAGCACCCAGAGACGGGCTCTGATCTGCCTGTGGGGCTCAAGGGAGAAGGCGTGAGCTGAGACTGAAACGGCAGTGCGGGGGCACCAAGGGCCTGACAGTGCGATCTCAGAGCCGCTGGGTTGTGTGTGCCTGAGGAGTGCCATAGTTGACAGTGAAAGGTGGGATAGATATGGAAGGCCATCTGCAATGCAGAGGAGTGACTGCTCTCCGCAGAATCTGGAGCCGTCACGTGATCAGACTCACATTTTGGAAAGATCACAGTGGGGACAGTGTAGAAGATGGTTTGGATGAGGTAGATTCGGGATCCAAAGATCAGTTAACAAGTTCTTGCTATCCCCACACTTACCAGCCATGTTAAAATGGCTAAGTGAATTGACCTTGCTAAGCTTTAGTTTATCAATAAAATGACAATAATTTCTATGGAGCTTTTCTGTTGTGAGCATTGAGGTGTAATAAGAAGCAATATTGGGATAGTGTTAGAAAGTGAAGGCTCCAGTCACACTGTCTGGATTTGAATTTGTGTGACCTTGACCAGTTATTTAATTTCCCCAAGCTGAAGTTTCCTCGTCCTTAAATGTAGCTATTAATAAATAATAAACCTGACAAAGAACTCGTGTCCAGAATATATAAAGAACACTTAAAACTCAATAATTACATAGATAACCCAATATAAAAAATGGGCAAAACATTTTAACAACAACAAAAAATTTTAACAGTTTAACATACACACACGTATGCGTGCACACACACACAAAACCTTGTAGGATTGTTGGGCAATAGTACTTGAAGAACGTTTAGCATAATGCCGAAGTGATGGTGAGTGCTCATGAGTGCTCAATGTGTGCTCCGGGGTGAGTCCAGAAGAGGGTAGTAGTGGATATCAGGTTTTGGAGCCATAAGCAGATGAAGTGGATTTTGATGTCAGGCTCCTAGGAGAAGGAGAATCCAGGAGAAGACAACAAATTTCAGGCCTTGAACATTTTCATCCTTGGTGAGGATTTGGACATTTCAAACCCCTAGGGAAGGAATGCAGTGTCAGGCATCACTTCGACTTTAGTGAAAGATGTCCACCCAACTGCTTCTCTAATTCATTCTAACCAAATAACTTTCTGATTTCTCCTCTAATACAACATCCCTGCATAGGGGACCCCAACATTGAGTTCATGTAAAGAACTCTCTATCCCTCTGTTCATTTCTTATCAGTTTGGTTTTTTTTTTTTTTTTTTTTTGTCTTTTGTCTTTTTTTTTTCCGG
>NW_007726829.1:175560-184652 GCF_000696425.1 Galeopterus variegatus
CCCGCGCCTCGCTCAGCCAGTGAGCGGGAACCGGTCTGTATGTGGGATCCGAACCCTCGGGCAGGAGCGCCGCAGAGCTTCCCAAGCAGCGCACTTATCAGTTTGGTTTTAATGAGTCAAGTTCTATTTAAAGAGTCGATCTAGAGCCGAGCCCGTGGTGCACTCGGGAGAGTGTGGCGCTGAGAGTGCAGCAGCACTCCCGCTGCAGGTTCGGATCCCGTATAGGGATGACCGGTGCACTCACTGGCTGAGTGCGGTGTGGCCGGTCTCAAAAAAAAAAAAAGGACAAAAAAAATAGTCGATCTATTGCTTATTTCCTTTGAAATTTCACTTTTTGCTTTTAAGCTTCGGATCTTTTCTCCCCTTTCAGATATTCAGTAATCACATATATTTGACACTTTTTATGGTTTGATTTTTTATATTTAACTCTAGTTTGTCTGCAATATATTTTAGTGTAGGAAGTAAGGAATCTAAAAAATTTCCTTCAAATGACTAACCAATTGTCCCAGTACTATTTATTGAATGATCCTTCCAGGATGGATCTTAACAGGTGGAGACAGGGATATGTTATTTTGGGCAGATGGAACATATGTCCCCAGATGGCAAGAAGTCCAATTTGGCTGGAGACCAGGGTCTGTGAGGAGTTAGTGGTGAGCCAAGGAATGGGGAGCTAGACTGGGACCTGCTGGGGAGGCGGGGAGCTTAGGCTCGATTTAGAGTCAAGGGGGAGTCACAGGCTGTGTGAACAGGAGTGTGACACCTCCAGCTCTGTGCTTCAAGGAACTGACCCATGGTAGAAAACAGCATGGGTAGACTGGGGATGGGACCCAAGATGGGCCTGCAGTTAGGAGGCAATGACTATGTTGCAGACCAGAGCCAGAGTGGACTGGCTGTGGCTGGTGGCAATGCTGATGGGAGAGGAGGAAGTGTGTGGGGTCTTTGGACCAGGATTTAAAAACCGGACATGGGACCATGAAAGAGTAGTAGAGGGGGATTTTGCTCTAGTGACTAGAGATCTGGGCTGGCCTTAGCAGAACAAGGCTGTACAGTGAAATGAGCTCCTTGGATGAAGACAATATCCAGCACTGAATTGTGACTTCCAGAGACCCCCAGTGCTGCAGATGTTAGGTGTTCCTCCCCTATGTAATTCACAATACACAGTGTACAACAGGATGAGCTGTTTTGATGCATTTTTGGAATATCAAGTACTTTTCTGCAAGTTCTTTTCCTTCTTGGTGGTCTTAAGCCCTTGCTTAGATTGTGTTTTGGCAAATTGAGCATGAATGAGAATGGATCTAACTGCTGGCATATTAAATTTAAGGAGCTGGCTGGATGCCCAAGGGGAGATGTTAATGTGGCTGTAGGGCCCACAGAAGCAGAGTCTAGAAGAGGGGGGAGTAACAGATGCAGGTTTGGGGGCCACCAGCAGACAGGTAGATCGGACATCAAGCTCCTAGGTGGTTGCGTGGAGAGATCAGGGACAGGCAAACAGGATGAGAAGACAGCAAGGCTGAGGGGTCGGCTGACTGGGAGGTCACAGGTGACTGTTCATACTGAGATGCACATGGGCTTCTGCATGTCTTGAAAGCGCAGCTGTTAGGACATAGCTCTTAGGACTTGGGGTAGAGCCTAGAACTCAAGTCTTCTGATTCAAAATCCTGTGTTTTTGACACTGCACCACTTTGGGGGCTGGGGGAATGGAAGCTGGATGTCAGAGTGCTCACAAGTGAGTGTGGGGGCAGGAAGTGTACACCGAGGAGCTCACCCGTGTGACAGGGCAGAAAAGGGTGGGAACTGGCAAAGGGAAGCAGGATGGAGGCCGTTTTGCTTCCAGGAGACCTTTGCCGGCTTCAAGGCCGAGGATGGCAGAAGGGGTGCTCAGGGGCCTTGACAGAAACCCCTAAACGAGGCCTGGAGTAGGCACACTGGATGGGCACTTGGGAAAGGAATCGGGCCCAGGAAAGTGAGATGGCATCCTTTTACTTTGGAGACCAGGGAGAGAAGAGGAAGGAAGTTGGAGCAATTCCTGTTGAAAGGGCCCAAGAGTGAGACCACTTGTGAAGGAAGAGGCTGCGAAGGCCTGCAAGGCTTAGGCTGGACTAGAAGCCCTGCCAGCCGAGCAGTCCCAGGGGCCTGGCCAAAGCCAGGCTAGAAGCGGGTGGGCGGATCTGCACACCTCTGAGGAACTAGGAGGCTGGGCTAAGGCAGCAGATGGGAATGGGCCTGGCCAGGGGGCTGGGAGCTGGTTAGTGGGGTGGGAGTACCAGGTCCTGGGGATGGGGGCTTCAGATGGACAGCCCTGGGCAGGGCCAAGCTGAGCATTCAGGAGAACTGGGCCAGGAGAATGAGAAAGTGTTCACACATTGCGGGGAGGATGTGCCTTGTTTTTCCTGTTATTTTTCCTTTTTTATTTTTGGCAGCTGTCCAGTATGGGGACCCAAACCCTTGACCTTTGTTGTTATAACTCCAAGCTATAACCATTCAAGCTAACTGGTGAGCCCTATTTTTCCTTTTAAACTTAATTAAACATACAGAACAGTTGCAAGAATAGTGTTCTTCACATGGATCCCCCAAATGTTAACATCTCATTACATTAATTTCATCACTCTCTCTGTCCCTGTTCCTCCCTGTCTCTGCCTCTCCCTCTCCCTGTTTCTCTGTCTCTGTCTCTCTCTATTTTTTCTTCCTCCTGAACCATTTGAGAATAAACTGCAGATATATGATGCCCTTTACCCTTAAATACTTCAGTGTCTATTTCCCCAAACAAGGACATTCTCTCACCTAACTAGAGCACAATGATCAAAATCAAGAAACTAGCACAGACATGGCACTGTCGTCTAATCTGCAGACTTCATTCAGATATTGCCAAGTGTCCCGATGGCATCCTCTGCAGCAAAGGAGAATCCCTCAGCATTCAGCTGCCACGTGCCCTCCTCTCTAAGCTGGAGCTGTCTCTGGGTCTCTCTTTGTCTTTCAGATCAGTGACATTTTGAAGAGTGAAGGCTGGTTATTTTGTAGACTATCCTCACTTTGTGTTTGGACATGCTTCTTGCCCACAATCCAAAGACCTCTCCCCAGCAAGGGAGACACTGCCCGCTGTGTCCAACTGGCCTGTTCTTGAAACCGTGAGGCAGAGGATGGGATGGTCAAAGGCCCAGGATCAGCAGGATGGGTGCTGGTGGGAGAGCCTGTGGGGCAGCCAAAAGGGGTTTGTGACCAAATCTGTAGTGAAAACCACACGCGCTCCCAGGCCCTCCTGCTTTCAGCTGCTTGGAAGTTGTGGTCTTCCTTGTCTTCTCTGTTCCTTTTCTGGGGTAAAAGTGAATTGGAGAGAACAAGCCAAGACGACAGGGCATGCCACTCCAACAGGTGCTGGCCTGACACTTCTGGGCAGAGAGGCCAGCTGGCTTGCTTGGAAGCCTCCAGTGACATCTTCTGGGATTCGTGTGGCTGAAAGCAAGTTTGTGTTTTCTGCACAATCTGAAGGGAGGGTCTCATCCTGGCTCTGGGCAGAAGGTCCATACCTGCTGTTTATTCTGGTGATTTTTGCCTTCTGTGCGGTAGAAAATCAATTCCTTGCATTAGCGATGGGTTTCAGGGAGCAAAGATTTTCTTAGACTCTGGACTTATTGATCAGCTCCATCACCCTCCAGGAGTTTTAGTTCCTCCCCAGGCACTGCTGGAGGCTGGGAGGCTGCTTTGGGGACAGCTGCCATGCCCTGTTGAACTGCGCTCACCCAATGCTCCCCCTGGCCTCATGACTCCCTGGAAAACAGCACTCTGGGGGCAAGTTTCTTTATTTCTGTGGGTCATGCCCCCTTCTCCTCTGTAAAATGGAGATGGTCACGGGCACCCCACAGAGCTGCCCTGAGCAGTAAGGGAGGTAATGTGTATGGACCACTTGGGGGCTGCTGTTGATGCTATTCATGGGTGTGGCTAAGCTTCCTCTACAAATCCCCTGGCCTGCTCCATATTCTATAAAGACCCTGTTAGCTTCAGCTGATGTTGAGTTGAGAGAGCACATGAATAAATAAAACGCTGTGCTTTTGTCATTCTTTGGTAAGTGTATTTGTTGGATGAGACTTGAAACCCCCCAATGCAATGATCTTCAAGGGAACAGGACCCCTAGAAACAGAGTGGTTGGAAAGTGTGTCAGCTGGTGATGAATAAACAGGTCTGGGGAGGTCATAACCTGGGCCACTAGTGTTTGAACCCACTTAACTCATGTCCTAAAACAACAGGGGAAGGACACACACATAGGGCCCCTCGTGTGCTCTCTCTCAGCCGACAGCTGAGTATGAGGAGCCTCCTCTCCGACTCCCAGCTGCCCATGAGCCTGGCCAGAGCCAGCTGTTGTGTCGACAAAGCCCCAGTCAGGGGCTCTTGTACCAGCTGCTGTGGGGACAGGTTTGCCCTTTCCAAGCCCCCATGGGTCACTTGTGGTCTTTCTGTGGAGCCGGCCAACAGCCCATCTGTTCTGCTTCTCATCTCACCCAGAAAATCTCAGTGCTCCCCCCGCCCCACTAGCACCCCCCACTTCCTGAGGATTCTATTTCTGCCTCCCCTGAACCTTCCAGAAAGGCCTTCTGGCTCGGATCTGAGCCCCTGCTTGGCTGCTCTGTCTGCCCTTCTGCCTGATTAGAGCAAGGGTCTCAGGTTGGATGATGCCCAAGACTGCGCTGAACACAAAGCAAGGCCCTGGGATGAAGGGGTGGAAGTTTCTGGGTGCTGTTTTTCATGATGATGGCCTCAACGATAGCCAGAACTTTAAAAAAAAAAAAAATCTTTAACTGAAGGAAGTTACAAGCATGGAAAGGGGGACGATGAGAACAAACCCTATGGGATGGATTAGAATCAGAGATATTGGTATGAGCTCACGGTTTCATCTCATGCATGTACACATACACACAGATAGGTATGGAAATACACATTCACACACATGCAGATAGATGCAGAAATACACATGCATATTCACACACATGAAGCTAGACACGGAAACATACACACATGTATGGATAAATGTGGACATACACATATACGTATTTACACACTTGCAGATAGATATAGAAACACATACATATGCATATTCACACTCAGATATAAAAATATACACACATGCATATTAACACAGAGATAGATACAGAAATACATACACATGCACATATATACATGCAGATAGATATAGAGATACACACATAGACACATAGGCATGAGTGTAGTTATTTATACATGTTTTCTAGAAGCAATGATGCCCCAGTGGGAATGAGCACACCTAATACCCAGTTCCTGGTTTCTTTAGTACCAATCCCTATTAAAAGAAACCAGAGCTCCTTGGAGAAATGGCTGATTCCAGGGCTGGAGGAGAGAAAACTAAGTTCAGCCTGGAATATCTTGTGTTGGAAACAAGTAAGTGCTCAAAAAATGAGTGACATGCCCAGTGGACACTCCTGCTGGCTTAATCTGGGACAATTTAAGCATCAAATAAATAATGGCAATAGCAGGTTATCAACCACTGAATAAAATAAGAATCCACGTATACATATTGATATAAATAAACAAAGGCAGGAAAGTCTCTTCCTTATAGAACACAAAGTGATAAATATAGGACCAATGATAGAATTTTTTTTTTTTTTAAAAGATGACCTGGTAATGGGCCGGCCCGTGGCTCACTCGGGAGAGTGCGGTGCTGATAACACCAAGGCCCCGGGTTCGGATCCCGTATAGGGATGGCCGGTTCGCTCACTGGCTTTTAAAAAGATGACCGGTAAGGGGATCTTAACCCTTGACTTGGTGTTGTCAGCACCACGCTCACCCAGTGAGCCAACCAGCCATCCCTATACGGGATCCGAACCAGTGGCCTTGGTGTTATCAGCACCGCACTCTCCCGAGTGAGCCACGGGCCGGCCCACAATGATAGAATTTGAAACCAGTGGGTGAAAGTTTGCTGAGTAAATTGGATATTTACATAATCTCAAAGTATCTCCCCATAAATACTTAATTACAAAGAACCCTGGTAAACCTAGCAGTTACTGCCTTAATCTAGTGATCACAGTTAACATCAGCAGGAACGGGACAAACGGACCAAATGTGCATCCTGATGTGATCGCTGAGGATCACATGGCATCACTTCCGTGGTATTCCTACCCAAAATGCAAGACCTGAGTATAAACATGAGGAAACAGCAGACAGACTCACCCTGAGAGAAATTCTACAAAATTAAAGGCTACAAAATAACTCTACACTGAGCCGGCCCGGTGGCGCACTGCTACAGTGTGCCGCTTGGGAAGCGCGGCGGCGCTCCCGCCGAGGGTTCGGATCCCACATACAGACCGGCCGCTCACTGGCCGAGCGAGGTGCGGGAGCAGCACCGAGGGTTGCGATCCCGTAGCCGGTCCCAGTCCGGTACGGGTGCGACACTGAGGGTTGCGATCCATTGCCGGTCACGAAAAAAGACAAAAAGGAAAAAAAAAAAAACTCTACAAAAATGTCAGTCTCATGAAAGACAAAACTGTTTCAGATTAAAGGAGAATTAAGAGTATGTGTTGACAGTGTGTTTGGAGCTTTTCTTTTCTATAAAGAATATTGGTGAAATCTGAATAAGGCCTGTGGATCAGATAATAACATCATACTGATGTTAATTTCCTGATTTTAATAATTGTACTTCAGTTATGTGAGAGAATATCCTTGTTTTTAGGAACTACAAATTGCTGTGGATTGATTGAATTGTGTCCCCTGAAGTCTGTATATTAGAAGCTTAATTCCCACTGTAACCACTGGGGGTGGGAAATTCTGTTATGGTAATTGAAAGGTGGGGCCTTGCAAAAGTGATTAGATTGTAGGACCATGCCTAGTGAACGGATTAACGATAGTGGTCAGGGGTGTGAGTATGAGGGCTTTAAAAGAAGAGCACATGAGAATTTCTCTCTCTGCTGGGCAATCTTCTGCCATGCGAGGCCGCTGAATTGCTGTAAGCCACCACCAAAGATGACCCTCACTGCATGTGTTCCCTGGACTTTGGACTTCCCAGCCTCCAAAACTGTAAGCAATACATTTTGTTTTCTTACAAATCACCCAGTTCCAGATATTTTGTTATAAGCAACAGAAATGGACTAATACACACACTGAAGTATTTATAAGTAAAAACAGCATCATGGCTGTAATTTACCATCAAACAATTCAGAAAAAATTATACACATGCAAAGAGAATGATAAAGCAAATGTGGGACAGTATTAACAATTGGAGAGTGGGTGAAAGGTGCTAAATAAGAGGGCTAATAAGAGGCTGTTAGCCTGAGGCTATCTCTTTTCTTTGAGTACATACATAACAAACTGCAACCTAACAGTACCTAAACAAATGGAAACTTAATTTAGGAATATGTTTTTTGTAACAAATAGCTGGTTTTCAGCAAATCACAAACACCCGAGCTTCAGCCAGTCACAGGCAGCCAACTCATTGCACCATGCCCAAATAAAGCAAACGCCTCATTACATCATGCCCCAATAAGGCAGATGCCTAGCTGTAGCCAGTCAGGTGATATCTCCACTTTGCTTCCGTGTTCCGCCTGTAAAAGCTTACTACTGGGCCTGCCCCGTGGCTCACTGGGGAGAGTGTGGTGCCGGTAGCGCCGAGGCCATGGGTTCGGATCCTATATAGGGATGGCCGGTGCACTCACTGGTGCACTCACTGGCTGAGCGTGGTGCAGACGACACCTTGCTGGGGGTTGCGATCCCCTTACCAGTTAAAAAAAAAAAAAAAAAAAAAAAGCTCCCTGCTGACAATGCTGGGTGGAGCTCCCTGAACATCTTCTGGTTCTGATGCTGCCAGATTCATTGTTCTTTGCTCAAATAAACTCTGTTAAATCTATTGTGTCAAAATTTTTCTTTTAACAAGGGTATATAGGAATTCTTTGTACTGTTCTTGCAAGTCTTTTTTAAATCTGAAATTACATCATAATGAAAGTAAAAAGAGAAAATGTTCAACTTGAAATGTTTTAAAAATGGTTCAAAATAAGTTCTGTTAGTGCTCTTTGTCCCATTGTATCTTTTCATTTTCACAGTCTACTTTAGGATGCAGTTCTTGTAACTGGTCCCTTTGTTTGTTCAGAATCTCTGTGAAGATTTTCTTTTTTTTTTTTTCCTTTTTGTCTTTTTTCGTGACCGGCAACGGATCGCAACCCTCAGTGTCGCACCTGGACCGGACCGGGACCGGCAACGGGATCGCAACCCTCGGTGCTGCGCCCGCACCTCGCTCAGCCAGTGAGCGGCCGGTCTGTATGTGGGATCCAAACCCTCAGCGGGAGCACCGCCGCTCTCCCAAGCGGCGCACTGTAGCAGTGCGCCACCGGGCTGGCCCTCTGTGAAGATTTTCTGAGTGCAGCTGAGTACCCTGAGTTCTCCCGGGGCAGAGACACAGCTCTCTGGGATACTTTGAGCTCTTATGTTCTGCCCTGGTGTGCAGCTATTTCTGAAGTCTTATTTTCCTGTCCAGATACAAACTCCTTAAAAGGTGGGACTATGTCTTATCTTTGTGTCTCCTTTCAAGTAAACACTCAGTAAAAATTTAATGAAATTAAATTGAAAAGAAGTATGTAATTTTCAACTTTCCACATCTTTTAAAAAATTATTATTATTAGTTGACACGTAATAATTGTACATACTTATGGGGTACTGTGTGATATTTCAATACATGTATACAATGCTCAATGATTAAATCAGGGTAATTAGCATACTAATCACTTCAAACATTTATCATTTCTTTGTGTTGGGAACATTCAAATTCCTCCCTTCTAGCTATTAGAAAATATACAATAAATGGTTGTTAATTATAGTCACCCTACAGTGCTATAGGACATTAGAACTTATTCCTTCTATCTAGCTGTAATACATGTCTTTTTGAGCCATTCACTAAGCATGAAAACAGAGCATACAATCTTAACTGAGTTACAACTGGGCATCCTGATGATGTCACTATGTTTTTCCCTCATATTAAAAAATGTGTTCTTTTGGGCCGGCCCGGTGGCGCACTGCTACAGTGCGCCGCTTGGGAAGCGCAGTAGCGCTCCCGCCGAGGGTTCGGATCCCACATACAGACC